>NC_058131.1:213710964-213730358 GCF_016433145.1 Gracilinanus agilis
GCTTCTATATGTTCACTAATTTTCAGTGGAATTTAACATTTATTTTTTACTTTTTTCCCATGGTTACACGATTCTTGTTGTCTCCCTCCCCTCTTCCCTCCTCTGCATCAGTTCATTAACATTTCTTTTGATCATGATTGTAGATAACAAAATACTATTCTGAAAGGGAGGTGTATAAGCTTTATCATAGTGGCAAAGGGGTCTATAACACAACAACCCTTGCTCTAGATCTGGTTATATTTTGAGGAAACCAAGTGCACTTTCTATCTATTATTTTTTATTCAGGCTATATAACTCCTTTTTCTAATCATGGGTTTTTCACTGATTTCCCTCACATTATTTATAGGACACAGGTCATCACTGAAATATGCTGTAGTTTACCTGTCCATTGGGTTACCTATACCTTAAATTTCTTAAAGTCTATGGTATGTAAAAAAAAAACTGCTGGGAGAACATTTATACTGAACAGAGTGGTCTTTGCTCTAGAGCAGTGTTTCCCAAACTTTTTTGGCCTACCGCCCCCTTTCCAGAAAAAATATTACTTAGCTTACTTACTTTTATACTATCACAAACCCCTTACAGTTATTCACCGCCCCCAAATGCACCTATGGCCATCACTGCACCCCCTGGATCGCTGCAGCACCCACCAGGGGGCGGTGGCATCCACTTTGGGAATCACTGATCTAGAGGGTAGTTTGGGATTAGTAAAATTACTAAGAAATTTCCCTAATGCAACTAAGCCCCCTCTCTTCCTCCGGTTAAGTTCTAGGTCCAACCCATTATCCATCTGCATAATGTAGCTCTTTTGGCAGCTCGGTGGCATAGTAGATAGAGTGCTGGGCCTGACATCTTTCTGAGTTCAAATCTGACCTCAGATACTTACTAGAGCTGTGTCCCTGGGAAAATCCCTTAACCCTGTTTGTTTGCCTCAGTTTCTTACCTGTAAAATGAGTTGGAGAAGGAAATAGCAAACCATTCCAGTATCTTTATGAAGAAAACCCCAAATGGGTTTACCAAGAGTCAGACATGAGTGAAAAACAAAACCATAATGTCCATTCCTATGTAATACTTTAAATGACTCTTTGTTTAAGGAAATCAAGATATATAAGTATTTTTTATGCTATGAACATAATATAATGCCAGTCAAGAATACCATGTTGCTTACTCTGGACCAGTTGTTTGTATAAATGAAATATTTGCAAGTTGAGCTGTAGCTGTATGTCACCGAATCACAGAAAAGTTAGAAGGAAAAGTCAGAGATCATGCAGTCTAACCCCTCACCCAAAGAATTCCTTCTCTAACACACCAATAAGCAGGGCTCCAGAATTTGTTTAAAGACCAACTCATTCTACTTCTTTATATCTCTAATTATTAGGGAATTTTCATTTCAAAAAGTCTAAATGCCCTTCTCCTAATTGTTCCTAATTCTGCCCTCAGGGACTAATTTAATTCTATAAGCATTTATTGTGCTTATTTTGTGCCAAATACTGACCAAGAAGAACAATCCTCATTTGCCATACATACAGCAAACCTTCAATTTCTTAAAGAAAATCATCAGGTTCAAGTGTGTCTGTTCTTTTCCAGGCTAAACATGCACAGTTCCTTCGACTATTATAATAATCCTGAGGTCTTTGCCATTTTGGATTGCTTTGTATGTTCTCCAACCTTTTTGGAAAGGTTTTTAGAGAAAATTTTTTTTTATTCTCTAAAATATTCTCTTACAAAATTCTCTCTAAAATATTCACTTACAAAAACGAACAATATGGAAATGTTTTGTGTGATATGTATAACCCAGATTGAATTCCTTGCCAGCTCTGAGAAGGGGGAGGGAAGAAGAAAGGGAGACAATTTGGATTGTATAGCTTTGGAAAATTTATGTGGAAATTTGTTATTAAAATAAAAAAATATATATAAAAGTCCTGAGTATGTTATTTCTCATGTGGCTTGGCTTCAAGCAAAAGAGCATGAGCTGAGAGTACCAGGAGATAACCATGTGAGTTCTCTGTTCTTGCCAAGACAGAAATCCAAATCTAAGACTGACCTCACACATTTAAAGCATTCTGAAACATGGAGTGAGATGATTTCCCAACATTCCATACCCCTTCTCAGTCTGTAGACCTTGGCAAAGTGAGAGGTCGCAAAGGGTTTGCCTTGGAATCAAAGCAATTAAATGCATTGTATCAAAATGTACTGATCTTTTTATTATGCAAATTGTCCTGGTCATGCATGCCATAATTTCACCAGTGTCAATGGCTGAATTTACATATCCTCCATTTTTGGATTTGCTTAATGACAATCACCACTTTCATTTTATGCTTTTCCAAGAATTACCCCCATCTTAGATGAATTTTAATGCACAGTTCCATCAGGAGTTAAATGTGTTAATCATTGGGCTCAAACACAATCAAGATTTAATAATGGAGTAATAATACCAGCTTAATTACGCCAGCTTTTGGTGGTTATTTTTAAAACACAAAGATCGTAGGCAGCAAGCATAATTACATACCTGGAGATGTTTTAGTGGTTTTAAAACTCTTAATTTTTTTTTACTTCTAGGCATCTGGTTAGTGTAATGGGCATTTTTATTCATGGGCAATAAAAAAGCCAAGTATTTTTTTAAAAAATTAAATGTAGTATTGAAATCATGGATGCTTTAATATATAATCTGTAGAAAACGATAGCGATGCCAACATAACCCATTCTATAGACTGCATTAATATGATTGTCTTTCATATTGAAGGCATTTAATTTCAAGATTCTGAGGTCCCATGGTGTCTAACTCTGCATCCTGGTGGGAGTTTGGGTGTGTTTATACAGATTGTGTTTTTATGTAATTCCATAAATCTTTTTGTTTTTGCTATTACTAATAGTAGGGCACATTGATGTAAGATTTTATGGCTAAAACATACTTTACATCCCTTAGATGACTGAATATTCACAATAACTCCAGAGAAGGATAGGCACTGGAAGGATTCATTTCCATTTTAGAGAGGAAGTAGTTGAGGCTCACGAAGGCCAAATGAAAAACCCAAGATCACAAATAATGAATTCATGGTGAAGTCTAGACCAGAGCTGATGTTTCCTAATTCCTACTCTAGTTCTCTCTACTATAAGCTTTATTTTTTATTTTATTATTTAACAAATTTTAATAACAAATTTCCACATAAGTTTTCCAAAGTTATATGATCCAAATTGTCTCCCTTCCTTCTTCCTTCTCCCCTCTTGCAAGCAATTCAATCTGGGATATCATATAACTTTCAAAAAATTATTTATTTTTAGCATTCTTTTAAAAAGGTTTTTGAGTTCTAAATTCTTTTTCTCTAACCCTTCCCTTACTCCTTGAAAAGTGGTGTGTGAGTTATCTGTTGATAACTTTCCATACAACGACAGACATATGCCCCCAAATTATTTTGAATATATCTTGTTTATATATAGATATTAGCATGTTGTTTCCCTTAGTAGAATATAAATTCTTGAGAGCAGCAATTATCTTTTGCCTTTCTTAGCCTTCCCAATGTTTAGCCCATTGCCTGGCAGAGTAAGTAAGTGCTTAATACCGTGGTAGTTAACTGATAATTGAATCCAAAATTTTCCCCAACAAAAGACATATTACAATAACTCAATTTAATTCCTTTCTTTAGACTTAAATATTTCAATAGATCTATAATTTTGTCAATATAGTTACTTCCCCTAAGGGAGACAAAGTCATTCCATCCTCATTCTTTCCTTATCTTTGTAATCTAGTGGCCAATACTCCTGAGACAATTAACCACTGGATAGAGAATCTAAAAAGTTTGTTGGTCATGCCTGAGTCTTCATGACCTCATAGACCACAGCACATCAGGGCCTTCTATACTCTCTTATCTCTTGAAGTCTGCCCAAGTTCATGTTTATTGTTTCCATGACAGTATCTATCCATCTCATACTCTGCCATCCCCTTCTTTTGCCTTCAATCTTTCCCAATATCAGGGTCTTTTCCAATTAATTCTATCTTCTCAGTATGTGGCCAAAGTATTTAAGTTTCAGTTTTAGTATTTGTTTTTCCAGTGACTAGTCTGAATTAATTTCTTTTAATATTGACTGATTTTATCTCCTTGCTGTCCAAGGGCCTCTCAAAAGTCTTCTCCAAAACCACAATTTGACAATGTTGATTCTGTGTTACTCAGCTTATAGTCCAGTTCTCACAGCTATACATTGTTACTGGAAAAAACCATAGCTTTTATTATCTGGCCCTTTGTCAGGTACATGTTGTCTCTGAAAAACTTATCTGCACAAACCAAAATTTAATAGGAAACATCAGCATATAGACTATAGTGAAAATTTTTATATCAGTAATAGGAATAAAAGTCTGATATAAGCATATAGATTTTTGGGAGAAACTGTTAAGTCTGTGATGAACATATAAATTTATGAAAAGGACTCCTACATACTGAAAATAGAAACCATAACAATAACCCTAAATATTTAATATGTACTTATTCATTATTTATCCTAAATCTAGTGGAAGTTGCCAGGTACAAAGATACCTGGCCTTTTCCAACTTCTAGAAAAAAGTATGGTGGAAAGGAAATAAAGAAGGAAATTTCCATTCATGCCTCTGCTCATCAGTAGAATAACTTTCTATCTACTTTTTCCATGGAGAAGTTGAGAAGAATTCCGGTTTCCCTACTACCTCATCCTTTAGCAGAGGAGGAAACCAAGACTGCAGCTTTTTAATCACTGTTAGAGAGCAAGAAGACCAAGAGAAAATACTCCAGTGGCATTTGCTGTAACGCTGCCTATTAGTAAGGACAAACTAGCCCGCATGAATAAATGGAGGGATGAATGGATGATTGGATGGATGAACAAACTGCTTCCCTTAATCCAATCCAATGATTCATAACCGTTTGTCCAAACAAAAGGACCCATATTATTCATAATAGAAAATTGCCACCCCTCTACATGAGCCTTGGTTAGCTTTCCCCTACCAGCAAGAGCTAGGTATGAGAAGGGGTACCTCCTCTCCCCATTCAATAAATAGAAATTGCCAGAGAAGAACTCATATTCTCTAAAGGTCAGAGTCACTTTCTTTTCCCAGACCAAACACTTGGAGAGATTGGATGTGAGTTGGAAAGACAATCTGCAGGACTCATGGAGTTATGATCATTGTTGACAGAACAGAGGCTTTAGAAAGATGGTATGGACAGCTGCACCAGGGATCAGACCCTTAACATGTCAAGGGTGCGTGCAAAAACCATGGGAGAGGGGGCAGTTAGGTGGTGTAGTGGATTGAGAGCCGGGTCTAGAGACAGGAGATCCCAGGTTTGAATCTAATTTCAGATACTTCCTAGCTGTGTGATCCTAGGCAAGTCACTTAACCCTCATTGCCTAGCCCTTATCATCCCTTCTACCTTGGAATCAACACACAATATTGATTTTAAGGCAGAAGGTAAGGGTTTTTTTTTCACCCATACCTTCCACCTTAACGTCAATACTAAGTATTGGATCCAAGGCAGAAGAGCAGTAAGTGTTAGGCATTGGGGTAGGGTGACTTGCCCAGGATCACATACCTAGAAAGTATTCGAGGCCATATTTGAACCCAGGACCTTCTGTCTCTAGGTCTGGCTCTCACTCCACTGAGTCACCCAGCTTCCCCCAAGGTAAGGGTTAAAAAAATATAATGGAAAAATAGAGGCATAAGTGGTATATTGGTGTCTATTGGAGACCAGATCCCGATCTAAACAAGTGGCAGAAATCTTAGAGAACCACAAGAGAAAAAAATAGCCACATCCACAATCTAATTAGTAGATTACAGAGAAAGAAAACAGCCCAAGAGAAATAATCAAGCTGACTTTATCTAAGCAATGTTGGGATGCTATGAACAGTAGTGGAAATTACTCATTGGCATCCATACACTATTAGGAGATTTAGATTTACCAAAGAACAAAAGAGTTATAGGAAAAGAGAATGAGACATGTAAATGCTCATTTGTATTTATCCTAGCAGCAGGAGGAAACCACTGAAGATACTTGAGCAAGGTTAGTGACGTGATGAAACTCATATTTTAGGATTCTTAATCAACTGGATGGAGTCTGGGTTAGAAAGAAGAGAAATGAAAAATTTCTAGGTTCCAGAAAAAAGGAGAATGTCCAAGTTACTGAGACTCTAGGTAAAGGAAGGATCTCCATGCTAAGCAGGAACCTGACTCTATTCTTCTAGCTCAGGATTCCTTTGGACCCTTTTAGCCCTTCTTCTATAAGCTTGTCACTGCAAACAATACACTGCCTTGGCTATTGTGGAGCCTCAACTTGTCCCAGAAAGAGATAGATAGCCAATAACCAAGTAGCTTAATATTGTATTTCTGAGAAGAGAAAGTTAAAAAAAGGAAATCAGGAAAGTCTGAGAGATCTTAATGCTGTAGTTGCCAAGGTGACCAAACTCCCAGGTCTCATGGCAACTACATTGTGCAAAAACAGTCTCAGAAATTCCACAGGTATTAGCTAGGAAACCAGATCTTCTGCCATGATAATTCTTGAAGCTATTCTGAGAAAAGTAGTCATAATTCATAACACTTTTCTTTTTAAAAATATTCTGAATTTAACAAATACTAAAAAGATGAGCATTACCAAATGTGCTATGGAGCACACAGAAAAAAAGGATATTATATGAAACTGTGAATCTCTGTTCTATACTGCTTATTTTTTTAAGTATATAAGTTAAATATATAATAAATTATAGCTTTTATTTTAAAACTGTCCAGTTTGTCTGTGCCTCCTTTTCAATTTTCATCCTTATTTTGTCCTTAAAAATTCATCCTTAAAAATGATCCTTTTTCTTTTATAGCATTATGCTCAGTTTTCAAATAAGTTATTTTTGGTTATAAGCCTATATCTTTTTGCCATTCATATTCCACTATTCGGTAGGTAGTATTCCAAGATCTCTTCTCATTTTTAGTATAAGATGCCAGATTTAATGTAATTCTGACTGTGCTTTCTTGTTACTTAAACTCTCTACTTCTGGCTCTGAAGTTTTTTTTCTTTGATATAGAAGCTCTAGGTTTTGGCTATACCAAGTCCTCGGACTTTTCCTTTTCGCATTTCTTTCAGGTGGTGATTGATGGATTCTTACTATGACACTTTCCCCTCTTATTTTAGTAGCTCTAATAGAAATCAATTATGATTTCTTGAAATACAGTATTTGGGTTTTTTTTTTAATCCTGGTTTTCAGGGAGTTTGAGGATTCTTAAACTCTCTCTCCATGAATTGTTTCCCAGGTCAAATGATTTCCTTATATTTTCTTCTATTTTTTAAAATCTCTGCATTTTGTTCTAATATTCCTTGTTATTTCGTGGAGTCATTGCTTTCTGTTTGTTCTATTGTTTTCAGAGAGTCTTTTATTTAGTTAACGTTTACTACTTGCTATTTATTCGACTTCTACTTCTTTCTTCTAGAGTTATTTCAGTTTTTAAATCAATTACTTAATTTCTTCTAGGAATTCATGTAGATGTAGAAAATTCATTTTTTCCTTTTATTCTTCTTGCAGTTATTATGGAGTTACATTTCCTTTGTTGAAAAGGTTGGGCACCTCTAGATTTATTATAATTTTTTGTAGTCTTATATAGCTTCTTATATTTACTCATCACTTCAATTTCAGTTTCTGAATTGGAGTTCTGTGCCAGGGTTAGGCTTTTATGCTATTGTGCTTTTGGGTGGGGTGGTTGATCCTGTTTGGTCTTAGTCAGGGTTACCTGAATTCCTGTGCCAACTTCCAGCTCCCAGTGTTAGGGTGCTTTGGATCTTTGAGATTCAGAGCACAGGACCTTCAAGGTCTCGTATAGCATCTTAAGACAGAGTTCTAGGGACCTTGGAGTCCCCTGGACCTGGGATGACCCAATGTGAACACTTTCATGGTTACTGCTGCTCCTGTTTGTTTGCTATCATGGGTTTCTGATTCCACTGGTGTTTTCTCAAAAGAGACTTATGATCTCACTGCTTTGTGAGCTACAAGTTCTCTTGGTCTTTTGTTGCCTAGAAGTCTTTCACTTATTCATTCATTCATTCATTCATTCATTCATTTATTTATTTTTTTATCTGCCTAGTTATCTATTTATTTATTTATTTATTTGTTTATCTGCCTTGGGGCTGGCTTTTCTGGTGGCCCCATTCATTTTGCCCATGGATCTCTGACTGACTTTTTGTGCAGTTTTGGGTGGAAGAAGTTACTTACTGCAGTCTTTCATTAGGCTTCTCTTTCATAATTCAGTTTGGTAGAATTTTTTAGGATTTTGCTGGAATAGGTATATGGGAGTTGGGCTGCTTGCAATTGTTCAGAAAATGGAATTGGCTGGAATACATCTTTTTCCCCGCAAAAAACTATCACAGCAATAGCAAATTGCTATAGTTCAGAGGCCTTGCTATCCGAGGATGCTTTCAAGAAACTTAAGAGTGCTTAGTCTGGAGAAAAGATATGGGTATTTTAGTCACTTTTAGTCACTAAGTAGAATTTTTAAAATGGGTAGGGGCTTGTTGGACCAATTTACAGCTCCACCAACAGTATATTAGGACACACGCCTTTACAGCTCCATTAACACTGATTAGTTCCATCTTTGGCAATTTGCTGCCATTCCTGTTCCCTGCCTTCCCATTTTAAAGGAGATAGAGTTAAAGCCTGGAGAAGTTATCCTAGTTGACCAAAGTTCCACAGGAAAGATGCAGACAAACAGGGATTGAATGCAGAAACTCTCATGTTCAAACTAATACTTTTCCCATGACACCATCCTATCTCTGACCCAATGCTGTTGTTGGCTTCTTGGACTCTATTGTGTAAGCCCACAGAACTGAGGCCTCGGTGGCACTTCAAAAATTAAGTATTAAAGAGTCTTCCTTGAATCATGGATGGTATTGAGAAAGCATGTATTCTTAATTTCCTGAAAAGTCAGAATTATTGACCAGATCAAAAGAAGTAGTTTTCTGAGAAGTGAGATGTCCCCCAAAGGCATGCCCATATTACCATTGTTCCCTTTGGTAAGTAATTCAAAACCATATTGTCTTTTTTCTTATTGTAGAGTTTTCCATCTCTGTTTCACAATTATTATATGTTTTGCCAATTGCTTGAACCAGAGAGTTCTCTGTTGAGCAAGAGAAGACTGTTGGCTAGAGATCGCACTCCAAGTAAATTGTAACTCACAAGCATTGCTTTGAATAGAATAAAGGTGTCTGTGATAGATTTCAAGTAAAATAAAAATAGAGATCGTTTTCTTCTAAACAAAGGCTTCAAAGTGGTTGATCTGGTTCCCCTCTTTACTTGTTCCTGTACACCACCTTCCACTCCATCTCCACCCCCAGTCCAATTCCAACTATTATTTTCTTTCCTGGACCTTTTGTACTATTCTCCCAAAAAGGAAGTGAGTGTGGTCATCACGGAAAAGCCATCTTGCCCAAATGCTTTGAATAAAGTCAGCTAAGGAATGAGCAGTCTTTCTAGTTTACAGATTGTCTGTGATATTTTAAACATCTCTTTGACACATTCTACAGAAACCAAGTGTCTAATATTATTCAAATGGAGGGTTTTCATGGCTGAATCTGGAAAGCTTCATTTTGACAGTGGGGAGATTAGCACTCACTAGAAAATTTGAGATTTCCCAGCAATACAAGGAAAGGACTTGAATGTAAGGATACCCTTTGAATAGCCAAATATAGGTGATGAGAACTTGGATTAAAGGCAAAGACTAGGTAACAGAATCACAAATAAGGGAAATTGCTTATGTTGAAGGTCATGGGATGAGATTAACTATAAAACCTGGTGCATTACAGACTCTAAGAATATATTGACAAGGGGCAGGTAGGTGGCTCAGTGGATAGAGTGCCAAGCCTGGAGATGGGAGTTTCTGGGTTCAAATCTGTCCCTCAGACACTTCCTAGCTGTGTGACATTGGGCAAGTTACTTAACCCCAATTACCTAGCCCTTACTGCTCTTCTGCTTTGGGGCCAATACTTGGTAGCAATTCTAAAACCAAAGATAAAGTTAAAAAAAAAACAAAACAACTCCAGGTTGAGATAACTTCTTCTAGGACAGGTTAGTACCTTCTCAGAAAATTAGAGTCTTAAGGGGTAATCCGTAGTACTTGGAAGTTAAGTGACTTGCCCAGCACCATAGAGCTACTATGTGTCAGAGGCAGGACCCAGGTCTTCCTGGCTTCAAGGGCAGCTCTTTATCCACTATGCCTTTCATCCTTATAATAAAGAATAAAAAGATTAAAAAGGAAGGAGAAAAAAGATCAGGAAAACTAGCTAACCTATAAAAGAAGTCATGTTAAAAACTGTGTTCCTAAACATATATTAATATTTACTACTTATATACTCATGTAAAGGGTAGGAGTAGGAACAGAAGACAGAGAAGAAATGGTCAGAGAGGTAGGAGAACCATGATAATGAAGTACTATCAAGGTCAAAGGAAGAGGCTTTCAGGAGAGTTGGCTATGGTGCCCAATATTGTATACAGGTCAGGGAATATGAGAACTGACAAAGAGGTCTTGTTCTTGGTGATTATTAATGAGGTTAGAGAAATTGCAAAGGTTAAGTGCTGGTGAGATAAGTAGAAATTATAGATCAATTGTGGAAGTGAAAGGGGAGATAGCAGAGGCAAGGAAATGGTTTATTTATTCATTTTTTTAAAGTATAAAGGTGATCTAAGACCGGCCCAGTAGAAGGAGTCATTGTATATTGGTTTTTTGAAGATGCAAGAGAAAATGGACATGATCTATGGAACAAAGTAATGTAAGAGAGGGTGGTGTTCAGAGCAGAGATCATAGGGTTAAACTTGGAAAGGAGGGGAGCTAATTATTCTTTTGAGTCAAGTGATACAGAAAATTTTGAGTGTGATGAAGTGGAATTGAGAGAGTTTTACTGGACTATCTTGGTCCTTGCCCCTATGAGATGAAGTCTTCTTCTGAGATAAGGAGAGTGGAATGATGAGGACTGAAGTTAGAATAGAGAGGAAAAGTTTTGGAATAGCTGTTAAGAAGAGAAAACAGGCAAGTATAGAAAAGCATGTAGTAAATTTTGATGTAGAGGATGCTTTTAACCTCCAGGTTTGCTAAGAGTTTTAAGAAGCTAGGAATTTGTATGTCTTCAGCTCTTTGTTTTTGTAACTTTTTGTTAATTGTCTTTTTCCCTTCCCCTCCCTTCTCCCTTACCCCTCACTTATCAGAGTTAATGAAGCAATTCTATTATTAAACCACTTAGAAATCTGGGAGACAATGTACCATGATTTGAATGAGATAATAAGCTTTTTAGGGGGTCTAGGGGTAGGGGAAGAACATTTGTAGAATAGAATCTATTCTAAATTTCAGATAGTTATAAAATATTGACCCTTTGCTCTATATCATAGAATATTCTCTGTGTTTTAAACTGACAGTATTATTAGTATTTCATTTAAGTAGTATGGTATGCTAGACTTGAAGTCAGGAAGACCTGGTTCAAAATTTACCTCTGGCATTTAATAGATAGATGTGTGACCCTGGGGAAATCACTTAATTTCTCTGAGACTCAGACAACTCTCTTAAGATAGTAAATTATAGTTGGGATGCAGTTTGCATGGGTGGATTCCACACTGATGAAATCATAGGTCTCTGACATATTGTTTCATTAAAATGGAAATTCATTTCAATTTCTAGATGAATGATTCATTAAGTTTTTAAAAAAATTGATGCCTTTTGTTTTTATATCACATTCATTTCTAAATATATCCTTCCCCCACACTACCCAATGAACCTTCCCTTTTCCAGAGATTAAAAAGAAAAGAGATCAGTAAAACCAACCAGCCAACATATTTGCTTCATTTGACAGTTTATGTAGTATTCCATGCCCATGCAATGAAGGATGTGGGGAGGCAGAGTACATTTTCTTAACTTTTCTCTGGAAACAAACTTGGTCATTATAATTATACAACATTCAGTTTTGTTTTGTAGTCATCATTGTATATATTAATATCCTGGTTCTAGTTACTTCACTACAGTGATGAATATGATTCTCTGGATGCTTTATATTCATTGTTTTTTACAGTACAGTCATATTCTATTACATTCATGTATCACAACTTTTTCAACCATTTGCTAGACGCCATTTTGTTTCTAATTTCTGCTACTACAAATCGTGTTGTAATGAATGCTTTGGCATATATGGAATCTTGACCTTTTGGATATGTATACCTACCTGTGGATCTCTGGGTCAAAGGGTATGGACATTTAAAATACTTATTATTAATAGTATTTTATCAGAATTCCAATTGCTTCTCAAAATAGTTGAACCAATTTACAGGTCTACCAACAATGTATTGGAGTGTCTGTCTTTGGGTAACCCACCTAGCATTGACTTTTTCCATCTTTTATCATTGTTGCTAATTTGATGGGTTGGAGGTGACATCTCGGAGTTGTTTTAATTTGAATTTCTCTTATTATGAGTGATTTGGGGCAATATTTCTTTTGATTGCTAATAGTTTACAATTCATGGCAGGTAAATTTGTACAGTAAAAAAAATCTCATTTTGGAGTCAAAGGATCTGATACTTATTACCTTGGGCAAATTACTTAACTTTTTATTTTATTTTATTTTATTTTTTGAGGATTTGTGAGGGTTTGTATTTAATAGTACAAATTTCCAGAGTTGAAAAGGACTAAGTGGTTCTCTAATCCAACCACTTCTGAAAAAAAGACTCTTCTTCAACAATATCCTGATTAATGATCTTAGGAACTCATTTCTGCCCCAAGATACTTAACCTTTTAAATTGGTCTCAATTTTCTCTTCTGTAAAAAAAAATGAGAGAGGTGCACTAGATGGGTTTTGAGGTTCCCTACTGCTCTAAATCTTTATTTCTATGGTCCTATAGGAGGTGCCACTGATGATGCTGAAACTGTGATGAAAAGAACCTTGAAATGAGCATTTGAGGTTCTAGTTTCAATTCCTAGCTCCAAGACTTAACTGGCTGTGTTGCCCAGATCAAGTCATTTTAGCTTTCTAAGCTTCAATTTCCCTTTGTGTAAAATGGCAGAGCAATGATTCCTATATCTAATAGAGGGTAATTTAGGGGTAAATGCTTTGTCAACCTCAAAGTGCCAACCTCAAAGGAATTATTGCTTTGGTTGAGATGATAAAGGAAATGAAAGTCAGGATATTTAGTTGGCAATGAAAGGTGGTAGTAGATAGATTAGGGAGGAGAATACCCAAGACTGTTTCCAGCTCACAGTGAAAATGGACACCCTACACTTTGGAAATCCAAAAGGTAAGAATCATCTTAACCCTAATGAAGGAGAAAAATTAAGAGTGCATTCTTTTCTCTAAAATTTCACACTCTATTTATGTAGTCAAGCAAATTCAGTTCATCTTTTCAACTTCAACATTCCCCCAGGGTTATCAGATGCCCAGGAATCATGGAGTGCCATGTTTTCATAGGAAGCGAAGCTGCTGGTGACTCAGGCTATTGAGTATTACTCAAGATGACATATATCAAAAGTTATGTAAAGGCCTTCATTATAGACATGCATGATTAGAAAATCCCGATTAGGGTGAGGTTCATGTGCTAGACTGAAGAAAATGATTTTTTGGGGGGAGAGAGGGAAATAAAACAGAATCTACCTTGCAGGGTGGTTTTGAGGATCTAAAAGAGATTATATTTATAAAGCACTTAGCCCAGTGCCGTATACATTCTTGTTGTTGTTCAGTCATGTCTGACTCTTTGTGACCCCATTTGAGTCCCCCTCATTCTACAGATGAGGAAACTGAGGCAAAACAGGGTCAAGTGACTTGCCCAGGGTCACACAATGAGTAAGTATCTGAGGCTAGATTTGAACTCAGGAAGATGAGTCTTCCTGACTTCAGGTCCAGTATTCTATTCACTGTCCTACCTATATGCCTGTTCGACACATAGTAGGTGCTATTTAAAAATGCTTTCCCCTTTTGCCTTCCAACTCTAAATCAATGATTTTGTTATCACCCCTCCAGGTTGGTGTGATTGACGATCCAAATCCTCATACAGTTTTGGTCTTTTATTAATTGCCAGTTTTGAGCTATGTTGATTTGAGAGGCAGTATGGTTCCCTGAAAATAGCTCTTTACTTGATGTAGGAAAGAACTGGATTAGAATCTGAGCTCCAATACTTACTACTTCCCCTTTCTGATCTTCTGATTTCTTTTATGAAAATGAGTTACCTCTTTCAGGGGGGTATTATGAGGCTCCCATGCAGAAACCGGTGAAAGGGAGAGTTACTATTATTGTTTGGCTGACTTTGTAGAAAACTCAGGGGCCCCTAGTAATGAGAATTCTCTGTAGAACTTATAGAATTCCTAGCTGTTTTCCTTAGAACTGGGGAAGCACATTTATAATGTAAGAGCTTTGCAGGGAAGAACAACTTTAAGATATTCTAGGAGCAGCCAAGGGAGCACTCAGCCTCGCTTTTCTTTGCTTTCTTAAATTCTTTATGAGGAAAATTGAACAACTCATTCCCTGAACCTGTAGCAAATCCCAGTGCCTCCATAAGTTCCACGCTGGGGTAGATAGATATTAAAGCTATTTTTTGAAAAGTCTGAGTGAGGTAGCATATAATGAGGAAAAGTAAAATTGATTAAGTGATAGGAAGCAGGTTTTTCCACTGATTCAATGTATATTCTTGGGGAACTGACTTCCCTCTCTAGCTCTATATGTAGTTAAACTTGTTTAGTTGTTTTTTAGTTGTAATTGACTCTTTGTGACCCCATCTGTAGTTTTCTTGATGGACACTGGAGGGGTTTGCCATTTCCTTCTTCGACTCATTTTACAGATAAGGAACTAAGGTTAAGTGACTTTTCCAGGGTCATACAGCAAGTAAGTGTCTGAGGCCAGATTTGAACTCAAGAAGATGAGTCTTCTTGACTCCAAGTCTGGACACTTAATCTATTAACTAGCTGCCTGATCTCCTCTAAAGGACTTTCCAGATTTGACATTCTATGACTAGAGAATCTCAGTGTTCCCTTCTGACTCTAATAGGTTCGAATTTTAAACATTCATTCATTCATTCATTCATTCATTCATTCATTCATTCATTCATTCTTTATCCAGACATTACTCAATAAACATTTATTAAACACTTATTATGAAGAGAGTATCATGCTGGGCATTGAGGCTAAGGTAGCTGGGTGACATTTAAAGATGAATGAGACATGCCATTGCTCTCTTGGAACTCACAGTTAATAACTTGGAGGTAACTGGATTAATTTTATTACTAGTTGTTGAACCTGAAGCAAGTCATTTAACTTTTTAAAGCCTGATTTAAAAAAAATTGTTTTAAACCCTTACCTTCCATCTTGGAGTCAATACTGTGTATTGGCTCCAAGGCAGAAGAGTGGTAAGGGTAGGCAATGGGGGTTAAGTGACTTGCCCAGGGTCACACAGCTAGGAAGTATCTGAGGCTAGATTTGAACCTAGGTCTGGCTCTCAATCCACTGAGATACCCAGCTGCCCCCTTAAAGCCTGATTTTTAAGAAATAAGTTTTATTGATGCCTTTTAATCTATACATCATAGTCATTTCTCATGTCCCTCCAGACTGAACCCTTTTTTGTGATCAAGAAAATCAACTGAGCAAAAATATCCTGACAATATATATATATATATATATGTATATATATATAATACATTCAAGTAATAATAGTAAATCACTTTCATTTATAATTCTACATTTGAGCCTGAAATTTAGAGGTAGCTTTTAAAAAAAAATTTGACCATGTCTGACTCTCATGACTCCATTTGGGGTTTTCTTAGCAAAGATACTAGAATGTTTTGCCATTTCCTTCTCCAGCTCATTTTATAGATGATGAAACTGAGCTAAACAGGTTTAAGTGACTTGCCCACAGTCACATAGCTAGTAAATGTCTGAGGCCAGATTTGAACCCATGGAGATGAGTCTTCTTGACTTCAGGCTCTGTCTATCTATCTATCTACTTAGCACCACCTAGCTGCGTTGTTCATTTTACAAAGGCTCAAATGTAGATAAAGTGAAATAATATATGTAAAGTATGCTGTTGACCTTAAAATGCTATATAAATGCTATTATTATTATTATTATTATGACTAATAATTCTAGTGCATAAACTGCTAGAGTGAGGATTAGAGTTAGGATCAATTAAGTTTCAATCATGTCACAGAAACTTATAGTATTAGTCGTGTGACCCTGATTAAGCCTCAACCTCTCTTGGCTTCAGTTTCTCTTCTAAAAATTCAGGAGTTAGATAGTTTTTAACATCTCTTCTGATTCCAAATGTAAGTTCCTAATCACCCACCTCTCTGTCATGAAAGAGGATTTATGGGCCATATTTTATCTGTAAAATGCTGTTAACAGTATTTGGACAATTTATTTTGAAGCATCATTGTGAGGAAAGTGTTTTGTAAATTTTAAATCACAACATAAATGAGAGCTATTATTGTAATTTTCTAGTAGATTGATATCCTTCAGGCCGAACCTGTGCTAATTTGCTTAGCTAGCTTAGGTCAACATTTGTTGTCTTTAATGGAAGAAAAGAGATCCAATTCTTCTTCTATTAGGATCATTTTGGTCTTTCATTGACACAAATAGTCTATAATACCAGATCGGCTTGTGGAGTTATTCTTTTAAGAGTTAAAACATAAATACAGAGATATTTCTAATCTCTAATGAACCTGTCATCTCACTGGGATAGGCTTTTGTCCATTTGTGGCCCATTCACATTTTGTTTTCCTGTGTGAATCTGCCTCTTTCTTTAAATTCTTCATTGGAGATCTTGGAAGGCCTCCTTCTTAATCTTTATTTTTTTAAAAAGCCCTTATCTTCCACCTTAGGATCAATTCTTGGAAGGCCTCCCTCTTAATCTTTGCTTAAAAAAACCCTTACCTTCTATTTTAGAATCAATATTCTGTAGAATAATAATGTTAAGGGGTTAAGTGACTTGCCCAGGGTCATACAGATAAGAAATGTCTGAGGACAGATTTAAATCTGACCTTCCATCTCCAGGCTTGGCTTGCTATCCATTGAGCCACCTAGCAGCACTCTTCTCTTACTCTGGAAACCTATTGTGAGCATCAATGCAGCACTCAACTACCTATTAGTTATCCTTTACTTTAAAAAATTCATTTTCATATTTTATCATATTTAAAAATTTTATATCACTTAACTTACCAATGTATTCCTCCCATGTCCTCTTCCCTGAAAGCCATTTTACATAATGAATACTAAGGAGAAGGAATAAGAAAAAAAGTTTTGCAAAACAAATACTTTAGAAAATTTCACATATATGTAATTGTTTTATTCTTTCTATTTTTTCCATTTACATTGTTGTAGTCATCTATGTTGATTTCCTAGGTCTGTTTGATTCACTTGGCCTAGGTTCATAGAAACTTACCCAAACTTCTCTGTTGTTAGCCTAGTCATAATGAGTAGGGAACTAATCTTTAGAATTTGGTCTGTTTAACTTACCAGGAGGAAGGGTGAATTTGCATATTCTCTAAAGATTGGTCCTTACCCACTAAACTTCGTTGTCTATAGCACAATAATATTCCATGACATTCATATGCCACCATTTTTTTCTATTCCCTAATTGATATTCCTCGTTTTGTTATAACTGATCCACGTTCTTTCTCAGTTATATATATATATATATATATTCTTTTTTAAGTTTAATTTTTGCAATTTTATCTTTATTTTATTCCAATAACAAATTTACACCTAAGTTTTCCAAAGTTTCATGATTCATGTTATCTCCCTTCCCTCTTCCTTCCCCCCTTCCAGAGTTGACAAGCAATTCAACTCTCAGTTATGTATATTCTGGGTTAGAGGAAGTATGGTACATTAGAGGAAGTATGGAGCAGTGGATTTGGGATTAAAGGACCTATATTTGAATCCTGATTCTGCTAGTTGTCATCTGCACAAATCAGTGCAGGTCAAGTCCCTTTTCTTAGTCTCAGTTTTTTCAATTATAAAATGTTAATCTGTCAAATTGAAAAATCCTATGTCTTTTATAAAGATTCTCATATTTAAATTTGTAATGTTTCATCTACTGATGTCCATTTTCTATTTCCTTATACATCACCTATTCTTTTAGTATTCCCTAAGTTAAGAAGTAGTATCAATAATATTGAATTATATCAACATAGCACTTAATTATTTTGAAATGTCTTTCCTAACCACAATTTTATGGGTTATAAAAGGAAGGTGTTATTGTTTCCATTTTATAGATGAAAAAATTGAGGCTCAAAGTAGTTGTCACTTAGCAGCAGCTCCATGTTTTTTCCCTATATAATACAGGAAACAGGATCTGGACATTGCTATGTATATGTAGTGGTCGAATGTTCATTTGAAAACCAGTGGCCTAGGGGGCAGCTAGGAGGCTCAGTGGATAGAATCAGGCCTGGAGGCAGAAAGAAGGTCCTGGGTTCAAAACTGACCTCTGATACTTCTTAGTTGTGTAACCTTGGGCAAGTCACTTAACCCCAGTTGCCTACCCCTTACCGCTTTTCTGCCTTGGAACCAATACTTAGTATTGGTTAGTATTGATTAGTATTAATTCTAAGACTAACAGTTTAAAAGAAAAGAAAAGAAAACCAGTGGGCTAGAAAATTGTTAGCAATGCTCTAAAAGATTCATTATTCATCTAATGCAGTGATTCCCAAAGTGGGTGCTACTGCCCCCCGGTGGGTGCTGCAGCGATCTAGGGGAGCGGTGATGGCCACAGGTGCAATTATCTTTCCTATTAATTGCTATTAAAATAAAAAAAATTAATTTCCAGGGGGCTAAGTAATATTTTTCCTGGACAGGGGGCAGTAGACCAAAAAGTTTGGGAACCACTGATCTAATGCACTGGTCTCATCAAGTTGACCAGTTAGATGAAATCCATACTGATGTTTTTCACTAACTTTCTGGCAGAAATACCAAATAAGGGACCTGTTTTTAGATCACATCCACAATCATTTGTAATCATCATAAATTTTTTAATACCCATTTATTCAAAACTGTCTGTTGTTTTTTTTCCCTTTGACTTCAGTGAAATACTTGAAGGCTCTTTTTGTTATTAGTAATAGTTTTTGCTATTGGGCATGATATCTTTCACATGAATGAAACTCCCAAATACTTTATGAAATGATTGCTTCATTTCATAAAGCATTTGGATAAGGTATGTGAACCATTGTGTTATAGGAGGGAGGAAAGAAAGGAGGAGGGTGGGGAGACAGAGAGAGAGAGAGAGACAGAGAGGGAGGTAGACAGACAGAGAGAGAGAGAGAGAGGGAGGGAGACAGAGAGAGAGAGAGAGACAGAGACAGAGAGAGACACACACACAGAGACACACACAGAGAAATAGACAGAGAGAGAGACAGAGAGGCACAGAGAGAGAGAGAGACAGAGAGAGGCACAGAGAGAGA
>NC_058131.1:213730449-213734942 GCF_016433145.1 Gracilinanus agilis
AGACAGAGAGAGGGAGAGAGAGAGAGAGAGAGAGAGAGAGAGAGAGAGAGAGAGAGACAAAAACAGAGACAGACAAGAGACAGAGATAGAGAGACAGAGACACACACACAGAGGGAGACAGAGAAACAGAAAGAGAGAGAGACAGAGAGACACACACACACAGACAGAGAGAGACAGAGAGAGAGAGAGAGACAGAGAGAGAACTATATGATTTTGGGCCAGTTACTCTTCTGAGTCATTTCCTTTATATGTAAAATAAAAGTCAGAAAATGGAAATGTAGACCTTAGATATGTGGGGCTTTCCCCTCCTCCCCTTTTGTCACAAATCTTGGATTTTTTTCTGTTTGGAAAACTACTAGAAAATTCCTCTAGCAATGAAGATCACTTAATGGGGCCACTGAGAGGTTAGGTGACTTGTCCGTGGTAGGTGAGGTAGCAAGTGTCAGAAGCAGGATCTTTCTGACTTTGAGGCCCAAACTCTACCATGATGACATGTTATATTATATTGACATGCCATATCACAGCATAACTTCTTTGACCAAATCCTATCCTAAAATGCCTTTAATATAGAGCTATATAGAATCACAGGATTCACAGCTGAAGAAAAATTTAAGGATGACATAGAGCCAGCTCTATATTTTTGGGGATCCTGAGTGGCGTTTAGTGGCATTGGATTGAAAAGACCAGAAACAGAAAACTGAGAATAGCCAGACTAGTGGTTAGCACATAGCTGCTCCAACTCCATGGAGTCTTGAGTTTATTATATACTGGTTTCAAACAAAGAAAACAGAGAAAGAATCGCAGCTGTGAAGGGGTCACAAATCATACAAAAACCCATTAAAGTCTAAAAAGCAGAGAGATAGGTCCAGAGTCAAAGGCCAAATTCCAACCACCAATTAGTAGGGGGTTAATTCTGGGAGCAGAAATATATTTTATAGAGAATTTTACTAATTGAGTTTTGTCCTCTTGATTTACAGGATTGCACCTGGTCAGATAAAGTCTTATCTAGCTTTGTCTGTCTCTGGCCTTATCTAAGTAATATATTTTTTAGAGTTCAGGCTTCTTAATTATCAAGGAGAGAAATTGTTAACTCAGTAGCTGTTGGTCTGCTAAGGACTCAAAGCTTTTCAATACATCTATAATGCTTTTCCAATAAGAAAAGGTATGGATCATAAAAGGGGTCAAAAGAGGGGTCTCAGATTTTTATCTATTCTCTTATTGGCTTCCCACATGATGATTCAGTTCAATCCACTCATTTTATAGAGGGGAAACAGAGAGCCAAAGAATGTGTCACTCCCTCAAGATTGCATAATTAGTCCATGGGATCCAGTAGAATAAGGTTTTTGTCTTCCAGTTTAGTTCTCTTCTGATGTTACCACATTTCATCCTGTGTAGAGTTTTCTTTAAGTTTGTTGTTGTTACTGTTCAGTCATTTCAGTAGGGTCTTTCTGACTCTTCTTGACCTCATTTGGGGTTTTCTTGGCAAAGATACTGAGGTGGTTTGCTGTTTCCTTCTCCATTTCATTTTCCAGATGAGGAAACAGAGTTGTGACTTGTCCAGGGCCACATAGCTAGTAGGTGCCTGAGACTGGATTTGAATATCAATCTTCCTGACCTTAGACTTGGCACATTCTTCACTGTACCACCTAGCTGCCCAAGTTTAAGTTTATAGTCTTACAGCTTAGTCTTTTTGCTTATCAAATCTAGTAGTAATACCTCATGAGGAAAATGCAAAGCTCAATAGTAGGAAATGTGCTTCAAGAGTCTTGAAGTAAATATGATTTAAATTACAAACAATTCTATTATTAGCCTTAATCATATTCCAAATCAAATGAAGAGGGAAACTAGAAGGACTTCAATCCTCATCCTTCTGGAATTCATCTTTTTAAAAAAGTTTCTGGGGCACAATTTTGCCCTCTGAGTTACCTAACTTCTTCCACCAATTCCATAGCATGATTTAATTTGATTCAGTGGATATTTATTGATGGCCAATTATACACAAAACACTGTACCAGGTACTGAAGTGAAGACAACAAGAAAGGCTTTGCTACTCTGTAAACACTATGTAAATATTGTAAACTGAGGCATGGACTCTAGGGAATTTAGGCCTCTTCTTTTGGAGGGCAGCTATACCCTGGGGGCACTAGGATAAGCACAGATCTTCCCAGAGAGACCTCCCCCCCCCACCCCATCCTATTTTCCCTGAACAAAAAGTTAAGGCAGCAAGAGGCTATATTTATAATTATTAATGAAGAGAGGCAGAGAAAGACCTGGAAGGGGCCAATCCAGGGAGGGATATGGGATCATACGGGTGCAGAGTACCCCGGAATGGAGTGATGGATTTCCAAGTCAAGGGGGAACAAGACATCTTTGGGACATATATTTAGCATATGACAGCAAGATAAGAGCATGAAGTAACTCAATCTCAAGGTTTCAGCTATACACTGATACACTGAGTCTTTGGTCTAGGTGTCCCATAGTTAAAGCCAAGTGTAACAGTTAAATAACTCAGTCGGAAATAAAGTCTAGGACTAGGCAAAGCACAAAGACTTTGGTTATCTCATCTCGGAGAGAGATCATGAGAGTTGTTATGGAATGAGCCAATGGCAAGTGGAAACAGAATTCATAATAGTGTCCCAGGTCTAAGAGAGCTGGTTTCCATGGTTACTTCAGTCAGGCTGTTACTTTCAAAGATAGTTAATTTTTTCAGGTTTCTGTGGATCCTAAGGACAGTCCATTTCTCTAAATCATTCTGAGTCCCTGGTAAATAGAGTCAGTCTCACCCATTCTTATCACCCACATGAAAGGACAAATCTAGCATATCAATATAGTTATCAAGATAATTTATATCTTGTGATGAAGTAGGAATAAAACCTCTTCATAAGTCTGGGAACACATTTTTCCACAAATACAGATATTTTTCCTGGCCAACATTTCCAAACTATGCTGCTTTTCCACTTAAGTTTTTATCCTTCATTCCCCCAACCAGAAACTCATTTTCAGCCTTGGAAACTATCTTGTGTTCTGACAAGGGGAGCTTTTGTCTTATGTTGCCTAGAACAGAGCTTCTCCCTTCCTAGCCATCAGCTGCATACTGCTACAAGTGTAGTGCCCTCACCCTATTTCCAGCTCCCCTTCATAACTTGTCTTCCCTCATTAGAAAATAAGCTAGTTGGGGCAGGGGCTATCTTGTTTGTATCTGTATCCTTGCTGCTTAGCACAGTTGTTGGCAAATAATAAATATTTAATAATATTCCTTCTTCTTTTCCTTTTGCTCTCTTTCTCTGTCCTTCTCTATTTCATTTATCTTTATTATCTATCCCATCCGTGGGAAGAATGGGCATATGTGTGGTTAGGACACATGAATGGAGGGAGTGCCTAAAGCTTTTATTTCTGATGTGTTGCTGGCATATTCTAGTGATGATAGTCTTGGTGTGTTAGCCAAGCCCATGGCATGTTGGTCTCATGCCCTCTGCTGGTCATTTTATGGCTGTTGTGAAGCCTTGCACCACTGGTGTTATGGTTGCTGCTATTCACTTCTGGGAATGGCTACACCGTTGGTCAATTAACACTTATTAAGCACCTTTTATGTGCCACTGGACATAAGGCTGTGAAGATCCTCTTTTCTTCTAGCTTCTGGCTTCGACTGGAACCATCACTTCTTGCCTGGATTGTTACAATAAACTTCCAGTTGGTCTTTCCTTCAAGTCTTTTTCCTCTCTTTGGAACAGGCCTAAAAATGAAGAAGAAAGAGGCGGGGAAAGTCCTGTGATTGGCATACTTGAATCCTGCATTGAATGAATTCAATCTGCCTGATGAGGCTCCTGTAAAAAACTGAGGTCAAAACGGTGTATTAATCTCAGGAACAAAGGAGATGAAATCAGTGAGTAGGTTATGGTCTCAACTCCTGGTAACTTCAAATCTCCATGGCATGGCACCTGCTTGTACCAGAACTCAGGCTCCCAACCCTGTGATGATAAGCTCCGATGGGTGAGCATTCATCTTATCTTTTCTGATTAATGCATGCCACAAGTTCTTAGCTATCTTCATCCATGCCTTTTTCCTGCTCTCTCTCCACCTCATTTCAACAGATTTCCAACACCAGATCTGAAAATGGGAATTAGTTCTTGCAGGAGTAAAAACTCTGGTTCTAGTTTCAGAGGACCTGGTTTAAATCTTACCTCTCATGCTTTCTATGTGTGTGACATTGGACAAATTACCTAATATTTCTGGACCTCAGTCTCTGGATCTGTAGAATAAGGGGGTTGGAGTAAATGACTCAGGACCCTTCTATGTCTAGTTGTATGATCCTATAGTCCTTTGATCAATGTTATTATTCTTGGAAAGAGCATATTAATAAAATGATCTATCACTCCAATCACTATTCCCTCTGATTGCTCTGGCCAAAATTCTCCTCTTTGACCTGGAACTCTCTCTCTCTCTCTCTCTCTCTCTCTCTCTCTCTCTCTCTCTCTCTCTCTCTCTCTCTCTCT
>NC_058131.1:213735279-213749166 GCF_016433145.1 Gracilinanus agilis
ACACACACACACACACACACACACACACACACACACACACACATATATATATATATATATATATATATATATATATATATATATATGCTCTATTCTCTTATTAGATTGTATTCCCCTTCAGGTCAGAGCTTTTTTTTTTTGCTTCTTTGTGTTTGTATCCCCGGTGTTTAACATAGTGCTTGATTGTAAGTACTTCATAAATGTTTTCATTTGTTCATTCATGTATACATTCACTTGCCTACTCATATCATAGGCTAGAACAGTAGAAAGAATCAAGGCCTGATCACAGATAATATTCCAACCAAACTGAAACAGAAGAACAAAGTTTAACCATCATTTCCTGAAGACAAATGAGACAGTGACAGATGGACTGCAACAAGAGCATGACAAGCTAACCTCGATACTGCAGAATCTTACTTTGACACTCCACAGAGAGATAGAACCTGGGCCTAACTACTACATACAAGAATTTATGAGGGGGCAGAGTATGAATCAAAACAAAGTTCTAATACAGAATCTGAGTATGAAGATTTGAGAAAACAGAAGAAAACTCAATGAAATACTGAGAATTTAAAGGTTTAAAACCTAAGAAGAAGGAAACAGCTCTATAGTAACTGCAAATAGAATTCCAGAAAAAAAAATGGAATGGCCACTGGAGTTTGAGAGTATAAGGAAGAAATGAAGGAAGAGCTGCAATAAACAATAAATAAAAGGAATCAAATTAGAGAAGACAAAAGGAGAAGAACTTCCAATAGAAGGTGGAAAATCTGACCCAAGTAGTAGATATTTCTCTAAACAGAATAGAGCAAACAGAACTCAATGATTCATTTGATGAAAGAACAAGAAACATTTGAGTTAGGTCAAAGATGAAAAAATGTGAACAAATGAGATTTCTGCTAACAAAGACAACTGAGCTAGTAAGCAAGGTGAGAAGAGATAATTTAAGAACCATTAGATGTCTTAAAAACCATAGCCAAACAAAACCCTCAGATACTATTTGAGAAATCATAAAAGAGAATTGCAGGGTGCTATTAGTACCAGAGGATAAAAAGAAATACAAAGAATTCACATGTCACCCCCGAAAGAAGTTCTGAAATGAGCATATCTATAAATGTCATAGCCCAAATTCAGTTTCCAGGGCAAAGAAAAAAATACCATACATAATCGGAATAATATGATCAAGTATCAAAGGTGGTACCTTACTGCTACCATAATCAGGATCACATTATGCAGTAATTACTATAAAGAAGACAAACTCATTATACAAAAAGCAAATGGACTACAGTCATGAATAACTTATCCCATAATACTGAGTATAATTTTATAGGGGAAAAATAGACCTGCAAAAGAGAAAAGGAATAGTTGAAACCATTTTTGTTAAGAAAACCAGAGCTGGGTAAAATCTTTGAAACATAAACACAAGAGACAATAAAAACCTAGAAAGGTATATTCGCTTAAGCAAATCCATGTATGTAGCTACAATTTTGTTTGAATGTTAATTGTTCAATTGTAATCACTTGCAAGACATCTCTATCAGGATGTCTAGTCAGCAGTAAAAACAACGTGTCCAAAATGGAACTTATTTTTCTAAACTTTCAACTCCCCCCAATTTCCCCCTCTGTTGATAATATCTCCACTGCTTCATTTATAGAGATTTATAACCTCTGTCAGTCTTGATCCTTCTCTCTCTTACTCTCACTATCCAAACAGTTGCCAGTCTTATTCCTCATTTCTTACCCTCAATATTTGATCGGTTGTAGCCAGTACTTAAATACTTGACTTCTATTTCCCCAATATACTGTCCTATCCTCTTTACTTGAATTGCTACTATCTTTATTCTTACCCTTATCACTTCTAAAGTGGATCAAATCTTAACAGCCCTTTAATTGCTCTTCCACACCCCAGTCTCCCTACTCTCCAATCTAACCTCTGTATGACTACTAAAGTAATATTCCTAAGGTGCATGTCTGCTCAGTTTACTCTTCTGCCCCCATAACTTTTGTAGGCTATCTATTCCCTCGTGAATAACATACATTTCTTAGCTCAATATTTTCAAAGCTTTATCGATGTGTTTTATTTTCACATTATGTTTTTCAATTGTTTTCCAGTCACGTCCAACTCTGTGACCCCATCGTTTCTACATGTAACTGAAGAGAAAATTTAAAGAAAAGAAAAAATAAAAGAGAAGAAGGTGATTGATGAGTTAGAGGTTGCAGAGAAGTCAAGAAGGATGAGATCTGAGAAAAGGCCATTACATTAGTTTTGGCCATTAAGAAATCATTATTAACTTCGGAATTGGTAGTTTAAGTTGAATTATGGATATGAGAAGCCAGATGATGGAGAATTAAGAGCAGAGTGAAAGGAAAGGAAATGGAGGCACATATTGTGGATGGACTCCCCAAGGAAATTAGTTACAAAAGATAGGAGAGATATGGGATGATGGGTGGATCAAGTGAGGATTTTTTGAGGATGTTTGTATTATTTTTGTGTTTGAATTATTTACATCTTTGTAGGGAGTAGGGAAGTAGCCAGTAAATAGAGACTGAAGAAAAGTGAGAAAGTGGAGATGACAAAGGGGTCAATCTACATAATGCTGATATTATTATAGTATAAAGTAGTCTTCTGGTTCTTTTTATTTGACATCTGTTCATATAGCCTATGTCTTTTAAAAATCATATATTTCGGCAGCTGAGTAGCTCAGTGGAGTGAGAGTCAGGCCTAGAGACAGGAGGTCCTAGGTTCAAACCTGGCCTCAGCCACTTCCCAGCTGTGTGACCCTGGGCAAGTCACTTGACCCCCATTGCCCACCCTTACCAATCTTCCACCTATGAGACAATACACCGAAGTACAAGGGTTTAAAAAAAATCATATATTTCCTCATTTTTATATTACAATGGAATCTTAAGATAACTGATTGATTGGCATATCATGAATGGGACTTCTTGGGACTATTTTTTCCTATCTTCTTCCCTGACAAGGAAGGCCTGTATCATCCAGAATTTTGATTTTCAAATAAGCCCAGGTCTAATCAATCTGCCCAAGAATGTGAAAGACAAAAGAAGCCAGAGTGGAAATGTGATTGTTGTTAGGCTGATCCTAAGTGGCAGCATTCTATAGTGGCAAGAGCAATGTACTTGTTTTCAGAAGAGCTGTGTATAAGTCTTAGCTGCTTAGTACATCTGTGACCATGGATAGGCTATTTTACCTTTTTAATCCTTACTACTACCATCTGTCAAATGGGAGTCAATACTTGCTTTACCTGTTTTATAGGGCTGTGTGAAGAAAGCTTTTCTAAACCTTAAATCTCTCTCTCTCTCTCTCTCTCTCTCTCTCTCTCTGTTTCTGTCTCTCTCATATATTATCATTATTGGTGATAAAACCTTTCCTGGGAACTTGTAAGCTCAGGAAGTGAGTAATAAGTCCATTAAGGTGTGGTAGCTGTTCTTTGTACAATGTCTTTTTTTTTTTAAGCCCTTAACTTCTGTGTATTCCTTGGTGGAAGAGTGGTAAGGGTGGGCAATGGGGGTCAAGTGACTTGCCCAGGGTCACACAGCTGGGAAGTGTCTGAGGTCAGATTTGAACCTAGGACCTCCCATCTCTAGGCCTGACTCTCAATCCACTGAGCTACCCAGCTGCCCCTGTACAATGTCTTTTGACTTGAGCATAAATTGGATTTAAGTGAGGCAGAGTTGCACAAAGTCATCAACCTCATTGTCTCTTTCCAGAGCCATTGAAATCCAGTGGCAAGACAAAAGTCAGGACAACTAGTGATTTCTCAGGATGTAGCGGATGACCTTAGTATCTTCCATATCTAACCAAGTTCTAAGTGTTCCACAGAACTTGCTTCTACTGTCTTCATGGCCATTGGAGCAAATTGTTCTCCACTGCCCCTGCCACTGGAGGAAGTTTCTGCATGCCTGGAGTAGGCACTCTCCTAACTCACCAATGGGTTTGAGACCCGACTATTCCTCTCATTAAGATGTAATGAAGATGGCACTGATCTGAGGTGGTCAGAAGACATGGGCTGAGTTCCATTTCTAACACTTTTTAACTGTATGATCTATATCAGGGTTGGGGAACCTTTTTTCAGTTCGAGTGTCCAGAGGGCAAATTCAAGCTATGAGCCCCCAATTACCTAAGAGAGTTGAGGGAGAAAGTGCTTGCTTTGGGTGGTTGGATAGAGGGATGGAGCATGTAAAAAAAGTCCTTGGGTGATGGGAAGAGGGGGAACAGAGCTGCTCCCTGAGTGCAGGCTATGCAGGAGTGCCACAGCTTTGCCAACGAGGATCTAGATCAGTGATGGGTGACCTTTTGAGCTTGGTGTGTCAAAATTCGCCAAAAAACTGAGCATAACCCAGGTGGTGTGTCACTTCAAGAAAAAAAAAACACCATAATTTTGCGATATTTATAGTTTAAATAACAAAAATGTATAACTATAATATATAACTGCATTCAATAAACCAAAATAGATAAATTAATATAGGTAGAATTGTCATCTGTAGTGCACAGTGTCTACACTATACTATAGCAAATGTTTCATCCTTGGTATGCAGCCCCAGACTTCTTTGTATGTGGCTGTGTGCCATCAAAAATGGCTATGAGTGTCAGTGCTGACACACATGTCATAGGTTTGCCATCATTGATCTAGATGATATAGTATTAGGACTTGGCATCAAGAGATCTGAATTCAAATCCTGTCCCTACTTGAGATCTGTGTGACCTTGGAGACATTACTTCTCCTTTCTGGGTCCCAACTTCCTCATCTGTAAAATAAGGATATTGACCCTGTAAGGTTCTTTCTGTCCTTCTTCAGCCTCAGTTTCCTCTTCTTTAAAATGAGGGGTTTGAATTCAAGGACCTTCAAATCCCTTTCAGTCCTTAATCTATGATTTTAGCTTACTTCATCTCTTTTAGCCCCAGTTGCTTTATGTTAAAATCATTATCTGGGACAAGATGGATGCCTATTTGAATGACAGGACCAGCAGTTGAGAACCTTGGAATGTCCTCAGGTGCCGTGAGCCAAGGGCAAAAAGCAGTTGGCCCCAGCCCTATAAATACCCCCAAGTGACAACACAGGAGAGCTCAGATTGGAGCAGGGACCTGGGAAGGTGGGAGGTGAAGAGTGAAAGGGTAGGCCTGAAACCTGTGAACTGTTATCCTACTGAGAGAGTTAGTGATCAATCAACATCATTGTTGTTAGAGCTGAGATAGTTTATTGATTCATCTATCATCAAATAGCCTTCCCTAATCTCTGGTTTGGCTGTGGCCAAGTCAGGTCAGAGTTAGTGAGAGGGTGAAGAACCTCCAGTGTCTACAAGCCTAGCAATCTCCAGACCATGATCAACAACTTAGATTAATAGCCAATCAATTAGCAATAGGGTTTCCTAAATCCTCAATCTTGTTACCTTGTTTCCTTACCCCATCAATAGATTCAATATAGTGTTTACCAACAAGTATCTTTCCTGAGTGGTTATTATACCAAAGCCCTTGGGAAGGGGAGATCAATATATAGTCAGACCACAACGTTTCCAATAGCTAATCAATAGCCCTTATCAACAACTAATCCAACCTCAGGTTGGGACCTAGAGAGGTTAACCATCCATATAGCCTCTCAGGGGTTCCCTGCCTGGGCAAACTGTTAGAAGGTGATAACTGACAAGCTTAGTCAACCAAGCCTGTCAGGGAGGAGAGGCATAGATTATATCAACAACAGCTGTGAGAGGAGAGTGTGCTTTCTCCCTCATCAACTGCAACCAGCTTAGGCCTGGGCATATAATCCCTCCTCCATCCATACTATCTCTGAGATCAATATATATCATCCATTCTCAAAAGATCCAGATATATATCTCCACCTTTTTTCTTTTTAACACTTATCTGTAAAATGAGAATTATTTTTTGCCTACCTATTCGTAGGGTTATTATAAAACAAGTCTTTTGAAAGTCTTAAGATTCTATATGAAAAGGAGTGACTATTATTTTAATTTATTCTTTCATGTAACAGCTTATTATTATCATGGAATCTAGTTTAGGACCATGGGGCCTGGAGCCAGTGACTTCTTGATAACAGGGAAGGAAATACTTGTCTGTGGTTCTTTTTTGTGGCTGAAGAAAGAGAAGACCAGCTGGCTTTTGGGTTGTTAAGAGAAGAGGGATTTCCGTTAGAATATTACAGTGGGTCTCTTTGGAGCCCTGCCAAATGGCCTACATAATCATTGGGTTTAACTTATTTTACTGAATGGCTTTGGTTAGTGGCCAGGAAGAGAGAAGCAGAGACCTTTAATGCAAGTGCTGAAACATATTGCTCTCACAAGGAATAGAGGCAAATGTCAGACTGATACAGGGTTTCCAACTATGGTATTTGTGAAGTTAAATTTGACTTAGAGTTCTGGCCTCCACCCAGAATTTCAGAAAACATTCCTTCCTCCGGATTTACCATGAGTAATCAAGAAATGCCATCAAGACATAATAATAGCTTACATATGTATAGTGTTTTATTATTTTGTATTATAGTTATTTATTTACATCTTCTCTCTTCAATCCATCTGTCAAGTAGCTGCCAATATATGACAACCCAACTGGACTCATAGCTGTTCTCTTAACTTGACACAGCATCTCCTGCTGCTTTAAATTGCTATAGACTGCTTCCCATGCCTGAGATTCAGTCCTTCCTCATTTTTGCCTGATGAATCTTTTTTTTCCTTCAAGGCTTTGCATGGGTGCTACTCCTAGCTCTACCTGATCACTGGATTCAGTGGAAAGTGTCTTGCCTCCTTAAATTGCTCCCTAGCACCTTGACCAGGTTCCTCCTTTAGATCCATCACATTCTACCTTGCAAAAAACAATATCTATAAAATACCTTGCAAATCTTAAAGTGAAATACAAATATCACCTTTATCATCAATGTTATTATGACTATTACTGTAATGGTAATAGTTCCCTGTTCTCTCTTTCCTTACTCTGTTAGGGTGACCAAGTTTCTAGTACTGAGATAGACTGGTGTGAGCTTAAAAATTAATATCCAGTATTCTAGGTATTATATTTAATAAGATTTATTAATAATAACTAATATAAAAAACTAGAGTGAAAAGGTGCTAACCCAGCCACTGTGGGGAGAAAGAGAGCGCGAGAAGGGCAGAGTTATAGAACTTAAAAACAAACATAACCACGCAAAATAGTGGAGAGATCAGAAGGAATTCTGGGATATACCAAAGAAATTCTGGGGAATATAGTTCAAAGGTTCAAGATTTCTAATTAATTTGCTGGCTTATCAAGGAAAGATATACAGTTTATCACTGTGCTTGAAGACTTTCTTGCTTGGTAAACCTTCCAAAATCGAGAGCTGCCTATGTGCCATGGATCTTTTTGAGATCCATCTCAGATGGAGTCATTTTGTGGTGAATAGAGCAGGAAAATGGAATTTTCTGCAAAAACAGAGTTGTTATATATTTAAGGATATGGGATAGTACAGTTATTACAGATGTATGCTTTGAAGTATGAAAGGAGTAAGGATCAACTGCCTTTTCCCTGTTTTGTCCTGTTTGAGTTTCTTTGTTTTGTCACCATTGACTAGTAATACCAACATGGACATTTTGGGAGATCAAGAGCTTTGAAGGTACCAAATCTTTTGACTATAGATGATTTGTGGCAGAGAGCATTTTTTTCACTGAAGAGAGTATACTATCAATAGGAGGAGGAGCTCAATCCTTGGCTGAGTGTTCCAGAAAACAAAAACCTGGGGAGAATTTTGGGGTAGTTCAGAGTCAAGATTAAAGGTTAAATGCTAATTTATCAGTCCCATAAAAATGCTTTGTTTTTTATGACTTGGAGTCCCAACTTTCTGGGAGTGTATAATGGAAGGTATCATTTATTAAATCCTATTTTAAGATTTTTTTATCAGTGCATAATTATGGATCTCATATACGGTAATTCCTTTGTTTAGAGGAAATAAATAGTTGTATCATATCTGATTTATGTTGCATTGTATTTATTACTATATTTAAATTATATTGAGTACCTTTCTATCCCCCACTTTGGTGAAGTACTAGATGCCAGCTAAAATCTAAGTTATAAACAGTTTCCCCTAAGGCATTGGGGTATGGGTGGGGGTAATGAGTCGAAGATTATGAAAAAGTTTGACCATTCTTTTAGGTAGTCAGACTCCCCAAGATCCAGATGAATAAATCCAGGTCAAAGTGATCTGTTAGTGGAAAGGGAGAAGTCACAGTGTGTCCCAGCCTGAAGTCTTTGCAGTTGTTCTACTTACTTTTATAATTATGTTTGTACATAGTATGTTACCCATTAAATGTAGACCTTTGAGAGTAGAGACTTTTGCTTTTGTCTTTCTCCAGCACTTAGCTGGACGGTGCTTGCATAAATATTAGTTTCTTAATAATTGATTGCCAAATAATGATTCACTGTTTCATTAAACTACCAAAATTGCCATCCTTCCCCATATCATTTGCAGCATGGATTTCTCACTTATGATCTTATTGCTATAGTACTATCTGCTCCCCATAGTATTATTATTATTAAAAACTTTCCCTTCCATCTTAGAATCAATACTGGATATTGGTTCCAAGGCAGAAGAGCAGGAAAGGTTAGGCAATGGGGGTTAAGTGACTTTTTCAGGGTCACACAACTAGGAAGTGTCTGAGACCAGATTTGAACCTAGGACCTCCTGCCTCTAGGCTAGGCTTTGATCCACTGAGCCACTTAGGTACCCTCTTCCCATTGTAATATTTTTTCCAAAGTGATGTTTTTATGGAATTAATGAACAAAGTTAAGATATGTTTGCATAGTAAGGTAGAGGGTGGTATTTCTCTCTCTCTCTCTCTCTCTCTCTCTCTCTCTCTCTCTCTCTCTCTCTCTCTCTCTCTCTCCCTCTCTCCCTCTCCCTCTGTATATATGAGTGTATACATGCATGTATGTCTCAGTCTCTGTATCTGCCTCTTTCTCAACATTGAGGTCTTATATCTTGATCAGGTTGGAAATACAGTGATCGCTAATAGGCTTGCTCTCACTGCTTATTGGTCTGGGAAGTTCAGCTTGCTCTGTTTCTGCCAGTTTGATCTGTTTCTATTTTAGTTTGCCCCTCCTTAGATGGCATGGTTGACACCCTCCTCTCTCCATTTTCAAAAATTCACTATTTTGGAGCAGGATTTCATGCAGATTTCCTATAAGCTTTAGCCTACTGCAGATCAGAACTCCTGAGCCAAGCGATCCACCAGTTTCAGCCTCTGGATAGCAGGCATGACCAGTGTGCACTAACTACCATGTCTGGCCATAGATATCTTCCTTGATGTCCTGGCTGAGAGCTACAAGGAGGGTATGTTTAACAACTGGCTCTCCAAAAAGCAGGGCAAATATTTAAATTTAATATTCATCATTAACATTTTCTTCATCTCTCTCCTAGACAATCAACAATGTAACAATAAGTCCTAATTTGAAGCATTTGTTGATTTCTGAGATGGAAATGCTTACACTGAAAATTAAAAACAGGCTCTTGTAAACTAGTTAGAGCTGGCCTCAGCACACTCCTGGGTATACGCCAAGAGAATGAAAAAATCTCTCAGAACATACCTGGGCTCCTTGTGTCATGAGGTAGTCTTTAACACTGAAGTTATATGCAGAAATCTTTCTTAGAAGTTATATTGGAAAGATGGGAAGAAAGTTCAGGGACTCACGTTTCAGTCTAATGCCATGCCCAATCTTGTTTATGCACTTCTTTGTAGCCTTAATGAGGAGGTTACCATCTTTATTATTATGGTTATAAAGAAAAATGTCATGAACTTCAGCAAAGCTGCTTAGTATCCTAGGGAAATTTCATAATTCTATTCTAGGCTTAATCAAATCTAAAGAACCACAGGAGGAAAAAAATAGCAATGATAAAATCTGATTAATTAATAGATTACAGAGAAAGAAAACAGCCCAAGAGAAATAATCAAGCTGACTTTGTCTAAGAAAGGTTGGACTGCCATCAGCAGTGAGGGAAGAGTTCTAAGAGTCTTGGCCTAGGAGTCAGAAGGCCTGTCTTTCAATCATGACACTGACACTTATTATGTGACCTCGAATAGTTCACTTCCTCAGTTTCCTTATCTGAAAAATGAGAATTAGAATACTTGAGAGGTCCATCATTAAAAAAAAAAGAAAAACAGATTTGGAATTGGTGGAGATGCTCACTTAAATGTTTACTTCAGCTAAGTAACACTTATGTGACCTTGAACAACTCTTTTGCCCTCTCAAGGCTTCAGTTTTCTCACGTGTAAAATGAGAGTTAAATTAAATGATCTCAAAGGCTCCTTTCAGTTTTAAATCTTATGCTCTATTATCCTGTTTATCAATTAAATATTATACTATGCACCTTACAGAGTTATTGGATCACACAAGATAAATGCACATTAAGGAGCTTTGTAAATATAACAGTGATTTCCTGGCCCCCACCATCTGAGGGTCAGGTGTGTAATATTTCTACCTTTTTCCCAGAGGTCTCTGGTACTCTCGAAGGGTTGGGAGGGGTCTTTTGTATTTGCCCTTGGCTTGAGCCTCTCTCATTTGTATTCCTGCCAATTTTAGGGAAGAACAAATGCATAAACATTTTCTTTTAGTATTGGAGGGTAAAATCCCCCCTCAACCACCCCAGTCTCTGGGGAGGGAGAAGGAATGAGGTTCACAATTTAGCTTAGTTTCCATATAGCCTTAGTCCTAATAAATCCCAAGTCCAAATCCATTTCTCTCATCCTAATCCCTCACCCCAGGTTGTATCCCAGGACCCTGGTTTTATGAGTTTTCCTGATGAGTTGAAACATTCATCCTGGAAGCCTGGGTTTCTAGGTCCTATGGCTTAGCCTCTAAATTGAAAATGACAAACAAAACAGACTGGAACTTTAAACCCATTTCTCAGGCCAAAGGAAGGAGAGATGACAGTCATAACCTTCCCTATTTATGCAAAGTCCCTATGATTCAGGAAAAAGAGAGAGACTGATTGTCCCTGTATTGGGTGGATTTAAAGCATCCTACAGTTCTGACTACCAATGGAAAGAGACTATTCCTACCAGGTGGTTAGTCTATACAGAATGTCCATACTTGTTCTAAGTTTCTTGTCTCAGAAAAGGTCCTTGGCATCTGCCTCCAGCTCATAAGGTCTGGGCATGCCCCAAACTCCATTATACGAACTATATAAATAGCTACTATTACAAAGTTCTTTCCTCTCCAGGTAGCCAGATATTAATTGTACAGAATCAATATTTTACTATAATAATTTTCATATGAAACTTTTCTTAAACCTTGGGTTTAGAAGATCAGAAATTTCCAAGTTAAAGTAATTTATTCCCAGAAGTTAGGGCTTCTCACTGGACTGACTTTTATTGGAGGCAGGGTGGAAATCTGCTCCTTAATTATCTATAAACAAGAACTTTCTGTAAGTGATGAAATCAACAAGTTCTAGCTGCCATTTTGGACTACAGAGACCCAGCCATATGGTGTTCTTAAGTTCTGGGTTAAGATGGCTGCAGAGTAGAAGCAGGGCGCTTTAGTCTCCTTACTACCAGCCACCAGCAAACCTCCAAAGGACAAGAAAACAAAATCCAGATGAAAGAAGGGACCCCACAGTAGGGCACAGTATCGAAGGTACATAGGATTTGGGCACTTCCACACTATAAGGGGGATCAACCCTCCCCCACCCCACCCACAGTACCAGAGCCAGAGGCTGCGCACCAGAGTTAGAGCGAGTGAGGGCACAAAGTCTAGCCCCTTGGCAGCTAACTGGCACCACTAGGAGCTCGCCCCTGAGAGCAGCAAGACTTGAGACCTCAGGAGGCTGGAGAGTGCAGACAGGGGAGTGAGGCTGAGAGAGGCAGGGGACAGTGGAAGCAGCTCTGAGTGCTGAGACTCAGGGGAAAACCTGAGGTGGAGGAGCAAGCATGGGCCAATTTCTGGGCTCTGGGCAGCCAACTAGAACCATGGGGGCTTGACACTGAAAACATCTAGACCAGAGACCCCAGGAGGCTGGGGGGCGCAGACCTTTGGCCCAAAAGTGAAGCTGAGAGGGGCAGTGGACAGCAGAGGCATAGGAGATAGTGGAAGCCAGGAGACTGGCAAAGTAGCCTCAGGAAAAAACATCTCCTTAGCTCCATACAAAGAGAGTTGGCTTGCCTTACTCAGACTTCTGGCTGAGAAAGCATAATGATGACAAGCAAGGTCTGAGAAATAAAAACCAAAAAGACCGAGAAAAAAGCTCTAACACTTGATAACTTCTGCATAGAAAAAAACCCAGAAAACATAGGAGGACAAAGAATTAAAGACATTCAAACCTTTCTCCCAAAATGAAAATTGGTCACAAGCTCTTGAAGAGTTCAAATCTGAGATCATGAGAAAGATGGAAGAGATCTGGCAAGAAAAGTGGGAAATAGTTCAAAAAGAAAATAACAGTTTAAAAGGCAGAATTTCACAATTGGAAATTGAGGTACAGAAATCAAATGAAATGATAAGCAAATTGAAGACCAGAAATGACCAGCTGGAATCCATGAAGAGCCAGATAGACCAGATGGAAAAGGAAAACCAAAATATTATAGCTGAAAACTAGTCTTGAAAGGCTAGAATTGGGTAAGTAGAAGCCAATGATCTCACAAAACAGCAAGAATTAATAAAGCAAAGTAAAAAAACTGACAAAATAGAAGGAAACATGAAATATCTCAATGAGAAGATAATAGATAAAGAAAACAGGTCTAGAAGAGACAATCTGAGAATCATTGGTCTTCCTGAAAAATCAGAAATTAATAAAAATTTGGACACCATATTACAAGAAATTATCCAAGAAAACTGCCCTGATGTTCTTCAACAAGAGGGCAAAATAGACATTGAAAGGATCCATAGATCACCTCCTACACTAAACCTTCAAAAAACACATGGTGTTCTTAAGACTTATCTTTTCTTATGATGAAGTTATGGGGTGAGGGGTGGGGGTTGTGGTCTCTAAGTCCATCTTCTTGGTGGACAAATCAGAGATCTCAAGGGGAGAGATTGAGTGATAATATAACAACCCTCTCTTTTGTCTAACTATTCTTGTTTGGCCCAAGTTTCTTTGGCCTGGCTCTTTGCTAGCTGCACTCGCCTCACTGTTCTTTGCAGTTCATTTGAACTCTGGATGGAATCTATCAGCTAGTTTAGTTTATCTTGAATGGCCTATTAATAAACTAATTTTTTAAATTAAGAAATACAGCCTTGGGTGAAAACTGAACCCTGTAGTGATGGCTATTACTGAAAAGCACAAGAGACCAGTAGACTAAATATGATGAACATTTGCTACTGCCAAATAATTCTAAACAAATTCTACCTTAAAATCATTGTCTTTGACTATTGAAGCACAAAATAATTGCATTGCACTTAAATGCATAAGACATATATAGCTTGCCGACCCATCTTATTCTTCATATCTCAGATAAATGTCTTCCTCCTCCACAAAGCTTATCCAAGTCATTGCAGCCACTTCTTTAACTCTTATAATTTCTTAGATCATTTGTCTCATAAAGGTCCTTCCATGGGATCAGATCTCAAGTCCTCTGTGTCTTTTCATCCTGTGATATTCTCGTACTTGTTTTTTCATAAGTCTTTTCATAAATGTTCTACCTGATACACTGAAGGCCTTCCTGTAGGTCATTTAACATTTCATGGCACCAGTGTAGCACGGGTTCTATCCATCTGCCCTACTTGGCTCCTGCTCTATCACTGGACTACATTCTTTTCCAGTATATAAGAAATTTCTTCCTCCTCTCCCCTCCCTCATATTCTTCCTTCCTTCTATCCTTCCTTTCTTCTCCTTCCTTCCTTCCTTCCTTCCTTCCTTCCTTCCTTCCTTCCTCTTCCCTCCTTCCCTCCTTTCTTTCTTCCCTT
>NC_058131.1:213752594-213949822 GCF_016433145.1 Gracilinanus agilis
CTGAGACTGAGATACATGGGATCAGAATTATGCAGTCAGTGTTAGGAAATGCTGTTCCTTTTATTAGCAGAGTAGTAATTATTATCTGAATACAGCATTTATTATGAAGTGAAAAAAAGAATTTCAGCCCTGGGGCTAAACATTTGAGCTCAGTCGAGTGATAAAACACTGTAATCAAATATCCCATGTGACCATCTCTTTGAACCAATTCCCACTTTTCCTTAAGCACAGGGTCTACTTTGGGTTAGGGCACCACAGAGACTTCCGAAATTGCTATATTATTTGATAAATGTTTCAGAGAAAGATATTTAAAGGTGAAATAACTAACATTTACTGCCTTGGGCTTCTCAAAATGAATGTATGTTGAAAATAATATGTAGTGTTGGTTGACATTTGCTGCAAATCTACATATACTTATTACTTTGAGGAGCAAGGCAGCTGGAAGGCAGAGGGGTGGTCTGGGATAAGATCAGGGCTAGGAGTCCACAACTATACTGAACTCAAATCAGTTCAACAAAAGTGTACTAGATGTTGCTACTCTGCACAGAGCACTGTGTTATGAACTGATGGAGGTACAATATTTATCTGAGAAATAATCATTGCTCTCTTGGGGGTCATAGTCGATAGGGGTGTAGGTTATGTTAAAAAATTATTAAAGTTGTTAGCCGCATGAACATATGTAACACTTAGCTTAGGCAGCTCCCTCTCAGAGACTATAGACATTGTTCCTGCACCTTTACGATCCAAATGGAATCATGCATGAGGTAGTTTGTACTGGTAGGTGGAAGCCAATTGAAAAAAATGTCTTAACTGTGAAATTGCTCTTTTCATGGAGTCAAGGAGAGAGTGTATATTTTTTCTTTGTTCTCTGAGTATCTTTGAGAAATCTGTAGAGAAGATTGAGAAGAAATAGGTGAAGATAAATTTCCTTCCCTGTCAGAACTATCTTAATTGTTATAAAAAAACCTTGTAGAGAATTCATTGAAAAGTCTGTGAGGACCTGGTAAGAACAGTTTATTCTGAAATGATTCTTTTCTGTTATTGATGAAGACAAGGTGGCGGGGGGGGAGAAAAAAAAGGGAAAAAAGAAGCTAATCTAGCCTATTTCCCAAGACACTGAATTAATAGAAAGGAGATTCTTAAAAGACCCTAATACTGATATCTTAAGAGAAATGAATGGGTGAAATTGTGTTTTTGGAAATGAAATCATCTATTATTATGTTAAAGATTTGACATGATGTGATCTTTTTCATAGTTAAAATCTTATTTGTTTTTGCTTTATTATTAATTTCAGTTGTTAATAAGTTGTACACGGAGGGGCAGCATGGCCTAGTGGATACAGAGGCAGCCTCAGAGTTAGGAAGACCTGGGTTCAAGTTTGATCACAGACAAGTTGGGGCAAATCATTTAACTTTTCAGAGTCCCAAGCAGTTCTCTAAGGGTATCAGTTACCAAATGAGTGCTAATTTGTACAAGCAGAGGGAATTTCCTTCTTAGGAGTTCCTTATACTGATGAAATGAAAGTTCTAGTATATATATATATATTATATATATGTACATATATATAATATATATATTATATATTATTGGGAAATGAAAATTTTTTTTCTTTTTTCTAAAGCAAGTATTACTTAATGAATTGGGGCAGGGTCTTGAGCTAATTAATTGAAATAGACTACAATTATGTAAAAGAGTCAGAATCTAAACTTACTCCTGGATTGCCAGCTCTGAGTGGTAAAATTACATTTAAATATAGCAACAAGTCAAATGGCAGGCTCATGGATGACATACAAGAGGATGTGACCAACTCATCTACTTTGCTATCCATATTACAGGTAGCAAAATAGCTAGGCAAAATGAAGGCAATAACCTTATACTGTAGGCTTAGCTTTTATACTATTCAAGTAGATACAGAACATTTTGGGCCTCCAAAATTGCTAAAAAAGATATCAGACCTGTGGACTCTTTTTGTGAGTTAAATTTTTTTTAGTTCTGAACTTAAATATCAAATAAAATTAGAATTTTCATGAGTGTGGTAGAAAAGAAAAGGAAGATTATACACGAAACTCTTCAATCTTGCATCTGTTTCTGTCTCTATATTGTGTCTCTGCAATCTAGGGTGTTGGTTTTTGCCAGTGGGACCTTCCAAGGAGTAATGCTTCATCCCCTACTGATCTAACTACCATGTGGTCTTTGTTTTTGTTCCTAGGACTTCCCATCAGCCCTAATCACATTCTGCCCTCCTTTGTTCTCTGCATTCATCCTTTCAAAAATCTTGGACTCAAGCCTACCATCTTGTAGCCTCCTTGTTCCTCTGCCCTTCCAGGACCTAATTTAGACCTTTAGCCTCTTTTTCTTTGCCCCAGGACCTACTCCAGTTGTCCAGAGGACATTCCCAAGCCAGACACCTTGAATTGGCAACTACTGCCTTGTCCAGACTCCCTCAGGCAGTATCTTCTCCCACTTCTTCCTTCTGTGAGGTGGACCTTCTTCTGGATGTCTCAGGACTCAATGTCACCAATTGCCTTAAGACCGAGTCCTGAAGTGGTTGTAAGGGAGGACTCTTAAACGTCTAATCAGTTTCTTCTCTAAGTGGACTTTTCTTGAGTTATTGATAAACAAATCATTCCAACAAGGATTTATTAAGTGTCTATTTGCCAGACACTATACTAAGTGCTGGATAATGTAATTAATGCCCTCTCTCTCATACTCTCTCCATCCCAGTGATTCTGAAGCCTTGGCCATCATTCACTATCACTGTCCACTCCCTAACTTCCAACCTTCCAGCCCTCGAACCCACACACCCATGTCTCACTCCAGATCTACCCAGCTCTTCTGCTGTGCACTCTGTAATGCTCGGTCGTCTGCAGTTAAAAAAAACACAAAACAACAAAAACCTTGCATTCTATCTTAACCCTTTCTTTTGGAATTCCTTCCATCTTTTGGCACTCACCCAGGCCTGGCTTCCTTCTTAGGACATGGCAATCCTGGACACCGTTTCCAGTGCTGGTTGCATTAAAAATACAAATGTCCCAGTTTTATTGATGTGCTTTTTTTACACTACAAATATTAACATATTACTCCTATTTCCAGAGAGACTCTTTGTAACAAATATTAACAAGTAAAATGAATAATTCAGGAACTTCATCGAAAAGTGATGACAACGTTTAGCATCTTCCTATCCTCAACTTAAAAAAATTAAGAAATCTGTTTTTCCTTCATTCCTTCACTTCCTTGGAATAAAAAGAAAAAAAACCACAAATTTCCTGTAACTACTATGCATAGTCAAGCAAAACTAATTCCTTTAGTGACTGTATACAAAAATATAACACATTCTTTCCCCTATAATCCATCACCCCTCTGTAATGGATGACGTATTAAATCATCCTCTAGAATCCTAAATAGGTATTGCATTGATCATAGATTTGACAGTTTTCCAAGTTGTTTCTTTTTATATTGTTGCTATTATAGAAATTGTTCTTCTGGTTCTGCTTATTTTACTCTTTATCAGTTTTCAAAAGTCCTCAAGATGGTTCACTTTTAGAACATTGGTGTCGTAGCATAAATTTTCTTCTAGTTCTGCTCACTTCACTGCATCAATTCACATAAACCTTTTTATCTTTTTAAAATTGTCCATTTCCTCATTTCTTTCAGCACAGTAGTGCTCTCTTGCCTTCACATAACACATTTATTCAGCCAGAGCTATATCTGCTACTCAACCTGCTGAAGTCACAGCTTCTTTGTACATTTGTATGGATTGTGATAAAAGCAGTTCCTATTTCTATAACTTAAAAAAATACCTTCTGTCTCAGAATTGATACAAATATCTGTTCCAAGGCAGAAGAGCAATAAGGGTTCGGTAACTGAGAGTAAGTGACTTGCCTAGGGTCACATAGCTAAGAAGTGTCTGAGGACAGATTTGAACTCAGGACTAGCTCTGTATCTATTAAGCCCCCTGACTGCCCCTATTTCTATAACTATTTAAAGGTTTACAAAGCATCTTCCTCATAACCAACATTTACTTCAAGGGAGGTAGATTAGGCAGTAAGAATTGCTTTCTCAGTCCCTCTCAATATGTCTGCATTCTCTCTGAAAGTACTTTCAATTTATCCTGTATAGTCTCAAATACATAGTGGTTTTCCATGTTGTCTCTCCTTTAGAATGTGAACTTCTCAAGGACAAGGACTAAAATAGTGTCTAGCACATAGTAAGTTTGACTTGACTCAGTTCCTTTGGGTACAACATTATTTTCTTCTTTTTTTAGTAAAAATAAATTCAGCATTTAACTTTCAATGCTATCCTGCTCATCTGTGACTTCTGGACTTCCTTCTGTTTTCTTTTGTGCATTTAAAAATACTTCAATAAGTTTACATTATTTTTTCTTTTTTTTTTTCATTTATTTTGTCTACTATCCCTTTCTTCCTTTCATCCCTCATTTTTTCCTCCCACTGGAAAAAAGAAAAGAAAATCTTTTATAGCAAAAATGCATATTCAGGGGCAGCTGGGTAGCTCAGCGGATTGAGAGCCAGGCCTAGAGACAAGAGGTCCTAGGTTCAAATCTGGTCTCAGACACTTCCCAGCTGTGTGACCCTGGGCAAGTCACTTGACCCCCATTGCCTACCCTTACCAATCTTCCACCTATAAGTCAATACACAGAAATTAAGGGTTTAAAATTAAAAAAAATGCATATTCATACAAAACAAATTCTCATATTGGCTCTGTTTGAAAAAAGAAGACATTCAGCATCTTTCATTTAACAACTCCCTGTCAGGAGATGCAGCATGCTTCATCATCAGTTCCTTGGAATTGCTGCTGGTCGTTATATTGATCAGAGTTCTCAAGTCATTTAAAGTTGTTTTTCATTATATCTTTGAGGTTGGTTGGTTTGTTTTTGACAGAGCCATCCTGAAACCATTTTTGAAGTACCAAATGCTCCTGAGGAATGAAACAGAGAATTGAATGGAATTTCTAACCCTAAGTCAGAGTAAGGCTTCTAACATAAAGGCTATTTTTGGTGACTAGAAAATAAAGGTTAAAAAAATTTTACAAGCCTGAAGGCACTAATTAACTGGGTAGGAAGTAATATTTTGGAAGGGAAATACCTATTCTAGGATCAGGCAGAGAAATAAAAGTTCTCCTATGGGAGAAAAGACTTTGAGAATTTTTGCTTAGCTGAAGGCCACTAACTGAAGCTAAAATCTGGAAGCAGAGAGAGTTTTCATAACCTCAAGCCCAGTGGAACCACTCTGGGCCAGAACTGGACATGAGCTTAGCATCGATGGAACAATAGTTATTTGATACCAGAAAAGAACCACATCTAACCTACATGCCATATCTACATGTCTGGCAGAGTACACACACCTTTGTCAGAAATTGCATACCATGCAAAATCAGTGAGGAGCAGGACCAGTATGGGTAGCATGATTACATGATCACATATTCTAGGCAACTTGACTTCCCTAGAGCTGTCCATTATTCTTGGCATTAATGCATATTTATGGGAAAGTTGTATTCCGGGTATAAGGGGAAAATATTTTTTCCTGCTTTTCTTACTATGCTATTTGATTAAAAACCTTTGCTTTCAATTAATTACATCCACAGGCTTACTAGCAAAAGCAAATCCATAGATGGGGACTTTTGAAATATGACTTGAGTGAATATAGTCTGCTGGGTACCTTGAATCTGGAATTGGTTGTTTGGGGGATCTTCTGTGTGAATTGGTGAGCATCTTTTGGTGCTATAGAGAATAAGATGTCAATTCAGAAAACTATAATACATGAAATGTGATTTAAAACAAAGTGCTTTTTTTAGTTGTAGGCCAGGTTTGGGGAAATGAGTGGAAGCTTCACATAAAAAAGATGACATTTGAGTTAGACCTTTTCACTGCAATAAATTGAGAGGAAAAAGGTATTTTAGTTGTAGGGGACTACAAGAGCAAAGGTACTGGAGCTGTAGTGTACAGTGAATGCTTGGAGATTTGACTGGTAGTCTAATCTAGCAGACCTCAGAGTCAGTAAGGTGAGAAAAGAGATGGTCTTACAGATCTTTCTAATAATTAGAATAATGGAAATATGTGCATAGGGCTAAGAGCTAGATAAAACAATCTCTTAGATCTCTTCCAATTTTGAAATTCTATGATCCTTCACAGGACCTCGGTTTTCTCCTCTGTAAAATGGACTCTGAACTCTAAGGTTCTTCTGGGCTAAATAGGATTTTAGGATTAAGATTCTACATTTCAAAATTTCAAAACACCAACCACTAAAAACTTCGACAACCTAAAATTTCAGGAACAATAATTTTGTGGTTTTATAAAACAGAAAGGAATTTAGTAAAACTAAAAATTCTAAAAGGTATTTACATAGCATTTTCCTTCTCAAATCTCCAAGGATTTTCTTACAAATTTCTTCCTTTCTTCTTTGCTTTGATACCTATTCTACAGATCTCCTTCCCCAGTCTTTCATACTTCCCTTAGCGGCATCTTTTCCGTTGCAAAACTTCCTTGGATGGTCATTATGCCATATTGTTGCCTAGCTGTAACTTTGTGTGTATGAGAGAGGAAGGTAGAAGGTAGATGACACACAGCCTGAATTATTCTGAACTCATAGCTTCTGAGATTATTGTGATAGCACAGCAATTAGAGCTGACATTCCTACAGAGTGCTACAACCTTGAAGGGGCTTTCTTTATAACCTCTCTGGGAGCTAGGTAAATGGTATATTATTATCCTCCTTTTACAGAGAGGGAAAGCATCAGTTTCACCTGTCTTGGCATTAATGATTTCTCCAGGATCACTACCATAATTAGTGAATGCCAGAGTGGGAACTTGGGAGCTGGGTTTCATGACAACTAGCCATATTCTCTTTCAACTACCTGAGGACTTGTCCTGAGAAGTGTGGACCATGCCACAAGCCATGGTTCTTTTGATGGGAGTTTGGGGGTAGAGTGGAGAAAGGATTGAATAGGTAGTTAGGGCTTATATAACATAGGACTCTTCACATAGTAGGCTCACATTCGTATTTTAGGGAAGGGGGAAGAGACATTTTCCTCCCTCTGAAAACACGTCTTCATTAAGATGTTTTACATGAGGCACATACATTGTGCAAGAGGTTACTTTTCTGTGAAACACCTTCTAAAACAGTCCTGTTTGTCACTGACCATTTGTAAAATGTGGAAGAGTCATGCAGTAGAAGGCTCAGTGAAGGGAGAGGGAAATGAGAGAAAAAGAAAAAGAGAAGGAGAAGTTGGGATGAAGAAAGGAAGAAAAGAAGAAAGGAGGAAAAGAAGGAAGGAGGAAAAAGAAAAGAAAAGAAAAGGGAAGGGAAGTTAAAGAGTAGGAAATGAAGTGTTCTATATACTAAAGTACATTGTGTGATTGAAAAAAATCATAGCAGCAGAGGTTTGACAACACATTCTAAAATAGATGTACTGTACTTGAAAGACTTTTACTGTAGTTAGAAACCCTGGCTTTGTTACCTAGTAGCTGTATGAACTTGGGCAAGTCACTTTTCTCTGGGGTTCAGGTCCCTCTTTTGTAGAATGAGACAGGGGGAATCTAGGATTTTTAATGTCCCTTGAAGCTCCAAATACCATGAGTTTCATAAAAGATGAAATCTAGAGTTAGCTATGAGTCCTTGTGTGCTCTATGAGAGAGCCTAAAAGGCTAATATTGCAAAAGTGTCATATTCTTTAGGCTCTCTTGACATTTCCAGAAAGCAAGTGTTTTTATGGCTATATTTAGATGATTTCCAGACAGTCTAAACTGGATTGTGAATGTACTTCAAATCTTTTTTTTTTCATTCTACTTAGAGGTGGTATGAATAAGTAGTTTGCTGTTGCTCTGAGTGTCCTAAAGACTCATGCTATTTGACACTTTTTGTTTATTTAGAAATTTGTTAACTCCTTGATGTTGTTGCTTAGTTGTGTCAGACTTCATGACCCCATTTGGGGTTTTCTTGGCAAAGATACTGGAGTGGTTTGCCATTTCCTTCTTCAGTTCATTTTACAGATGAGGAAACTGAGGCAAACAGAGTCAAGTGACTTGCTCAGGGTCACACAACTAGTAAAAGTCTTAGGCCACATTTGAACTCAAGAAGATGAGTTTTCTTAATTTCAGGCCCTGCACTCTATCCACTATGCCATCTAGTTGTCCACTTTGCTACTGATAATTATAATAATACAGTTTCCGAAACTATCCTTGGGATTTCCAACCAGGTTCTGTTATGGAAGAATCTGGCTCATTAAATTCCAATGTGCTAAAGCATATAATGAAGCCTTTTTATCATGGGCATAAAGAAAAGGCATCTGCTCCTGTGACTGAAGTCAAAATAGCTCTGAATTCTCAATGAAGTGCTTCAACTTGGAAGATGCTAATTACTAGTATACTCAAAAGCCAATTTGTTTCTCCATGGTCAGCCATGCTCCTGGAGGGACCTGGCAAACTTGACTGATTGGCACCATGAAAACCATGACAAGTGCTACTCTACTTTGGGGCACTGCTTTTATAGTCATTGATCAGAGGCTTTCCTGGAACTCTATCAAGTGAGAAGAGACTGACAGGGCTGTGGCATTTCCTGTTGTGCCTGAAGGATACCTGTTCACCAGCTTTCACCATGTCATCCCATGGGGCTTTCAGACCCCAAAAGGAAGGCAGCTTGGCATGACAGAAACCCTTGGATTTGGAAGATCTGGGTTCTAATCCCAGTTCTGGTACTTATTGACTGTGAGGATGCAGGCAGGTTACTTCACTTACCTTAGGTTTAGTTTCCTTCTCTGAGAAAGATGTAAGGATGGGATTTGTGCAAGAGGGATGGGACAAAAAGAGCCAGAGAAAGCAGTTGCTGACAGTTGCTGACAGTTGAGACCAGAGAGGATTCTGGGAATTCTCAGAGGAAAAGGGAGAGGAGAGATCTTTGAGTGGAGGACTGAGTGGAGAGAGGAGGAGGACATCCCAGCTCCGATCCAGTCCTGAGGGCTTTCTGAGGATCTTTCTTTGAAAATTGAAACCCTGATTCCCTGGTCAAATCGCATCTTACCCATCAAGACTTCAACCTAGAGTTAGCTAAGTTTTTGGACTCCATTTTGGGAGTGATCTCTTAGTCATCTTCTCCCATTACCCAACCTTGCTGAGAGACCCCCTTTCAGTCAAAACTTATGATTATTGAAAAGGATAGAAACAGAAAAACAGAAACAGAAACAGAAGGAGAAGGGGAGGGGGAAGAAGCTTAGGAGTGGAACCCCAAAGGTTCCCACCCAAGTGACAGTGAAGAGGGCACCCCAAAATCCCTCTGCCCTTCACCCCTTTCTCCATTCCCTGATTTGCAATTAATAAAAGTCATTCATCAGTCAGATAGCTTTCCAGTGTGCTTGAGAGACAATAAGGGAGAAGGGAACCACAGCTTGGTCTGGCTGCCTCCATATTGAAGCCAGACCACCCGCTGTGAAATTGCCTGATTGGGGGGGGGTGAGGTTTGTGTGAACCCTGTCCTTATTCAGGATCTTATTGGGGTACCACATACCTCTTCTTATAGGGAAGCTTTGCCCCTGACTCCTGAGGGGCAGCATGACCATCCAGGTCACCCAGTTTCGGGGTGACACCCCTTTAAAGTCTCCCAGTGTATATTTGGCCCTAGGGGAGAGCTGGAAGACTCATCACACAGACTTTCTCTATCTCTCTTCTATTAAACATCTGCTACTGCCTCTCTTTATTATTACAAAGGGCATTATTATACTTGCTCTAATTACCTCAAGGGTTTTAAACTTTTTGTCTTCATTTTGGGTTGAACCTGTGGCATAGGAGACTCCCTTTACCAGCGTAGGTCAGCATGTGCTTTGCAATTTATAGTCTTCGAGCTGCCTGGACCACTGAGAGTTTAAACAATTTTCAGGCATTGGGGTGCCAGATTTATATGTCAAAAACAGGTCTCCAAGGCTTTTCAATTATATTTTCTTCTGTTCAAAGCATTATTATAAAAAAAAATCTGTTAAGTGTAACCTGTCCTGAGGGCAGGAAGACTTGATAGAGGGGTTGACTTTGATTCTAAACTGCTTCCTCCCACTCTCTTCACTACTTGCACTTTTGGAAAAAAGAAAGAAAAAAGATGTCAGAGTCAAGCAAGTAGGAAGAAGAGATGTGAGAGTCCAGCACGGATGCAAAGGGCTACTAAGAAATAAACCATGAAAACCATCCAAAGATCTGGCTTTATCCTGTCCTGTGATATATTGGGAATGACAGTTCCAGGGATCTGCAGCTCCAGGATAAGAGACGGTCAATGAGATAGATTGGATCTGGGGATTCATTCTCTCTTCTAGAAAAACTGCTCTTCTCTCCACCATCCCCACTTTGTGTTAGAGTGGTGGATAATCTTGTGGGTTCCTTAATCTGTTGCTTTTAATTTTTATCTCATTATTTTGTTTATTTTAAAAAAACCCTCCCTTGCCTTCTGTCCCCCCACCCTACCCCTGCCTCCATTAAATTGTTTTATCAAAGAGAGAAACACGGCTGCCTTCTGTCTTAGAACTGATACTAGGTATTGGTTCTAAGTTAGAAGAATGGTAAGGACTGGGCACTGGTGGTTAAGTGACTTGCCCAGAGTCACACAGCTGGGAAGTGTCTGAGGCCAGATTTGAATTTAGGACCTCCCATTCCCAGGCTGGGCTCTCTATCCATTGAGCCACCTAATCACATTTGTTTATTAGAATACCTCATTGGCAAACAAAAACACTAAGCTCTATGTACATGTTATTTGAAGTTTTGTTTTTTTAAAGAATGAATAAAAATTTCATTTGGTTTACTTATTCATTTAAGTAGAAAATAAAAACTTCCTATTAAAGAGGAACAAAGGGTTTGATTAACAAGAGCTCATCTGGTGGCTTGGAACTACTTGGATATACAAGCCTTGAATTTGGATTCAGCTACTTCTTGGAATAAGTAACAATTGGGTGAGAGTAGCAGGGTGAGTGGGTACAGATTACTTTCATTTTTTTTGGAATCCCTACCTTCAGTCTTGAATCAATACAGTTGTAGGGCTAGGCAATGGGGTCACCCAGGGTCAGACAGCTGGGAAGTAGCTGAGGCTAGATTTGAACCTAGGACCTCCTTTCTCTAGGTATGACTTTCAATCCACTGAGCCATCTGTGTGCCCCTGATTACTTTCAGTTTTGAAACATGAACTGCCTCTTCTTGGTTATCTGGGTTTGAAAGGAAAACCATTTCCCTGAGAGAGAGAGAGAGAGAGTGGAAAGAAAACCACAAAGAACTGAGTTTCCATGTACCACGTCCTGACAGACTGCTTTCTATCATCCCCTGATGTCTATATGAGGAAAGTGAAAGTGCCATAGAAATAGGATCTCTTCCATGTACCAGACTGATCTGAAGTGAAAAGTCCTGAATAAACTTTAGATGCTCCATAAAAGTAGTTTATCCTTAACCCCAAATTATGTTTTCTCTGCAAATTGTATAACCTTGACTTGTGGTTTCCTCTTTAGCCCTTAACATACCAAATTATTTCCCATTTCCTTATAAATATTGTTTCTCACACTTGAAATCCTAATTCGTTTCTCTTTTTGTCTCCACTTTCATCCTTTAAGGCATAGCTTATATTAATGGAAATGAATATAAGGCATAATAAAAATTTAATAAGGCTTAATTCCAGAATGAATTCTCTGATGGGATTCAAAGGATGATGCATGTGGTTGACTGCCTTCCTAACTTCATTACATTCATAAAGTTTTTCTGTAGGGTGAATTCTCTTAACAGATTTGAGCAATTAGGTCCCATCTCCTCCTAGAAGTTTTCCCTGACCACTTTCTAAGTTTTAGTGATTATTCCTTTGAGGCAGGCTGGTGTAGAGTTCAGAGAACTAGATTAGTAAACAGAAGACCCAGGTTCTGTTTCTCTCACTCATTTTCTGTTATAACATCAAGCAAATAATTCAACCTGTCTAGCCTTCAGTTTCTTCATTTGTAAATTGAGGGGAGTGGGATGAGATGCTCTCCAAGGTCCCTTCTAGCTTAAATCCAACCTGCCTCCCATAGGCTTGGCTGTTAGTTCCTTTCAGCTCAGCACACAGTTCTTCAATGGTTATTTCTTAAGTTTCTCCATATGTAAAATGAGGGTGTATGAAGAATGAGGTTGTCTTCTGTGAATTTTGAAGGTGATCTATATTTAATTGAATTACCTTAAAGGGACAAGAGTTGTTCTGCTCACCTGTTTGTGAAATCTTTATCTGTTCCTTGGTGGAGGGGAGAAGGAATTAGAGATGTAGTTAACTGATTGCTATGGATGGTACTAATAGTTAATTTTATTTCTTGATTGATTGAGAATGGACATGGGATTGGCAGAAAGAATTTAGCTTAGAGAGCTTAGTTGAGCTTAGCCTTGGGAGCTGGGGGTGGGTGAATCCCAGACTTAGCTTAGGTATATTCTCAAGAGACACTATTAAGGGCTATGAGGGAGCAGTCAATGTGGCATCACTTTCGAAAAATCAAAAATGCCAAGCTAGATCCAGGGGAAATTTTATCAAAGGCTTGTTAGGACTACTTAGTATGGGATGAATTAGCTTTCTTCTGCAAGACCTTGGGAGGAAAGAGCTGGATTTGAAGTATAAGAACCTGGGTTTGAATTGCACCTCTTCTACTTATGGATTATGCCACCTTAGGCAAGATTTTCCTTTCTGTGGCTTCAGTTATCTGATCAGCAAAATGATGGTGTTGGATTAGGTCATATCCTTTTCATCATCAATGATGATGAGCCTAATTATGCTACCCTACTCTGTTTCTGAATATGCTGGTATTTCTTCCCCTTTCTTGACAAACTTAAAAATGTATCCTTATGGAATAAATTGTATGTATACACTGGGTTGATAAGGCAAAGAGTGAAGTGGGTACTAAATCAGTGTACGCAAAGATGGTGGCAATGGTTGTGGATGGGGAGCAGTTGCACCACCATGGTAAAATAGAACATTGCTCTAGATTTCATGAGACAAGTTCAAGTTTCAGTTCTGCTGCTAATTTAATGGGTGACTTTAGTCAAGGAGTATCATCTCTCTCACCCTCAGTTCCATCCCCTATAAAATAAGAGACTTTGACTAGATGATCTCTAAGGTTCCCTAAGGTCTTCCTCTAATTCTAACATTTTATGTTGTAGAACCCCCTCCATCTCTGCTATTCTACATATCCATTTTCTAATTAGCTTCTTTCCTTGATGACAAAACACCCCCTTTTTTGGAAATTAAACATCTAAATAATAGGAAATTCCCTGCTAGTGGTTAAAACACCCAGGGGAATTTTCTGTGATGCTTACCGGCAGGATGCCTTTATAAGTTAGTGTAAGTTAGGTCGTTATTTTGGCAACTGAAATTAACTTGCAAGAAATTTAGATCATTCAGGCACAGACAAAAACTTGGATAGCCTAGGAAGGCAGAAATATCTTGCTGAGCAGGGCTCAGGTGAAACATACACAGTATATGGAATTGTCCACTCTTGAGAAAGATAGATATGTCTGATGAGATAAATGATCACAAATTGCCTCTAGTCTAGAATAACAAAGTATGGAATCTTTGAGCTGAAAACATTCTTAGAGATCAACCAGGACAACTAGGTGGTATTATTATATAGATAGAGCATGGGACCTGGAGTCAGGTAGACCCGAGTTAAAATGTGGCCTTAGCTGCTTACTAGCTGTGTGACTCTGGTAAGTTACTTAACCCTGTTTGCCCAAGTTTCCTAATCTATAAAGTGAGCTGGAGAAGAAAATGGCAAACCACTCCAGTATTTTTGCCAAGAAAAACCCCAAAGGGGGTCACAAAGATTTGGGTGCAACTGAAAAATAACTGAACAAAAATAAGACATCAATTAGTAGACCAACCCTCTCATGTTAGACATGAAAGGAGGAGATCTGGCTTAAAGGAAGGAGCACTGGACTCAGAGTCAGGACTCCTATCTCCTAGTCCCAGTTTTACCACCAAGTAACTACAAGACCTGGGATAAATAAGGCACTCTTTGGGTACCACTCTTATTTGTAAACTGAGAAAGTAGAAATAAAAAACCTCTAATATTTTATGTTCTAATAGGCTATGGTTCTGCATGGTTGCAGTAACCAGACAGCCTGGTGTCCTTAAATGAGCTCGATTTCAAGAAAAGAAACAGTACTCAGTTTCCTTATCTATAAAACATACTAGTAATACCTGTATTGCATAATTTATAGTGTTACTTTAAGGAAAGTGCTCTATTAGACTTAAAGTACTATGTATATACAAACTATTTTTTTTACTGCTTTTAAGGGACATATTTTTAATGCAAAAGAAATTTCTTTTGTCAGACCATGTATCTTCATTTTGCATCTTGAAAATGTGCTTAAAAACCCTTACCTTCCATTTCATAATTAATACTGTATACTGGCTCCAAGACAGAAAAGATGTAAGGGTTAGGCAATAGAGATTAAGTGACTTGCCCAGGGTAACCCAGCTAGGAAGTTTTTGAGGACAGATTTGAATCTACAACCTCTAGTCTCTAGGTTTGGCTCTCAACCCATTGAGTTACCTAGCTGCCCCCTAAAAATATGATTTTGAAAATATGCAAACTGAAGAAGAGGAGTGAAGTGACTTGCCCAAAGTTATAAAGTTATGACTGTTCTTTTTTTCAATCCAATTGTTAGCTTTAGTCTCCCTTCATATCTTCCTACCTCCTTTAAAAAAAGAAAGGAAAAAAATCATTATTGTTCATTAATAGCAGAGAAAGTCAAATTCTCATGTTGATCTTATCTTAAATGTAAGTCTTATTCTGTACCTTGTATGAGGGTTAAAATAGGGGGCTTTGGCAAAATAAGAGAGCAACTTTTAATAATTTAAGTTTTAATGAGAATATAGTAGAGTTGTAAATTAATATCCCTTTAAGCCAAAGAAAACTTCTAGCAGCTTTTAACAATTAACAATTTAGTTTAATTAAAATTGAGATGTTAAAAGAATATAGTAAATAAAGGAGGGGAAGATAGAAAAGAGGAAAGGGAGATTATTAATCTTATACACTATAAATATACTTAAAATTCCTAATAACTACCTCTAACTGTCTTCTGAGGACAGTTTCTTTTTGCCTGGCAAACTCTAGGACTATCTAACCTACACTATCTATAAATGAATTACTAACTACCTAACTCCCTAAAATAATAGACAGCTACCACTCACTCCTTCAATCAGTTTTCTATAGCTGCCCAAAAGTCAGTAGCCAAATGACAGCAGATCCTTGCCTATGAGACAGACCTCCAACTCTCTAGAGATCCCAGAGGCAAAAACCATCCCAAAACAAAAACAAAAAAACCCTTTAAAGGCTAAAGCCTAAAGTCCTCTTGGGCCCACCTTTATATTCCAGCAACTAAATGCCAACCCACATTACCAGCAACCAACCCCCAAAGACCAACTCACATCCAGCAGCAAACTTCTCAGCAACTTCCAGCCTTAACTGTCAGCAACTGCCCAACCAACTGTCAGCAACTGACAGTCTGCAACTGATGCCAGCTCAGCAGGGGGCTCTCTGGTTCCTACTTCCTGTCACTGTGGGCTGATTAATCCCTACACATCTCTATGGTAAGAGGACTCTAGGTCCCACATTAAATAAATTAAAGAATTCCTTTTTACACTTTGGTCCATTATCTCTATGTCAGAATGTGAAGAACATGCTTCATTAGACCTCTGGAATTATGGTTGGTCATTGCTCAACATTTTTTCTTTACATTAGTGTTATTATTGTATAAATTGTCCTGGTTCTTATCACCTTACCGTGTGTCAATTCATATGTCTCTACAAATGTTTCTACAATTGTTCATTTTGTTATTTTTTATGACACATGAATATTTGATTATATTATACAACATAATTTGTCAGTCATTCCACAATTGTTTCCAGTTTCCTTAGTTTCCAGCTCTTTGCCAATACAAGGATAATTTCTCTAAATAATTTTGTATATACAAGTCCTGTTTTTTCTTTTTAAATCTCTACTGGCTTACTCCTACTTATCTGACAGCTCCTCAGTGTTTTTTGCTTGATCTTCATCCAGGTCATGTTTGCTAACTGTAAATGTCCCACTGGGCTTAGTCCTGGGTCCTCTTCTCTCTATTTCATTTGGTGATTGCATTGGTTCCCATTTATTCAATTATCTGCATCTTGATGCTTATCAGACTAATTTAGGCAGCTCTAACATGTCTGCTGATCTCTAGTCTGGCATCTCCAATTGCTTATTGCACTTCTCAAACTGGATGTCCAATAGGCATCTTAAACTCAGAATGTTCAAAACTGAACTCATCATCTTCCCTTACTCCCTAACTCTACCCTCTTCTGAATGTCCTTAATAATTTTGAAGGTATCATCATTTTCATAGTCACTTTGATTAGGGTCCTACCTAGGTTATTATCTTTAGCTCCTTACTCTCTCACCTTCATTCCCCATATCCGAACTGTTGCCAGAAACTTGTGGATTTTACTTTGGTTATGCCTCTTATATATGTTTTCTTTTCTCCTCTGATATAACTGTCTCTTTGGTGCCAGCCCTCATCACCTCATACATGGAGTATTGAAATAGCCTGCTTGTTGGTCTTAAAGTGTAAGTAACCAAGTTACTTTCCTCACATCCCCATCTCAATAAACTCCAGTGGTTTTCTTTTACCACCAGGGTCAAATATAAATTCCTATTTGGCACTGAAATTCCTTCCTAACTTGTCTTCCCCTCCTATACCTTTTTAGCCTTCTTTATACTTAATACTTCTTCTCCCATCTACTCTGTGATCCAGTGACACTGGTCTCCTTGATGTTCTACAAACAAAATACTTCATCTCTCATTACAGGTATTTTCATTTTATTGTTAAGTTGATTAGTTGTGTCCAATTCTTCATGATCCAACTTGGTGTTTTCTTGGTAAAGATCCTGGAGTGGTTTGCCATTTTCCTCTCCAGCTCATTTTATAGATGAGGAAACTGAGACAAATAGAGTTAAGTGACTTGCTTGGGGCCACACAGCCACAAAGTATATGAGGCCAGATTTGGACTTCTATGACTCTATCCACTGAGCCCCCAGTGGTATTCTCATTGGCTGTCCCCTATTCCTAGGAGATTCTTCCTCCTCATCTCTGCCTCCTGGATTCCTTCAAGTTTCAGCTAACATCCTACTTTATACAGGAAGCCTTTCATAATCTCTTTTAATTGTGGAACATTCCCTATGTTATCTCCAGTTTATCCTGTATATCTTGTTTGAACTTAGTCACTTTCATGTTATTTCCCCCATTAGACTGTGAGTTCCTTGAAGGCAGGGGGCTGCCTTTACCCTTTCTTTGCATATCCAGTGCTTAGTACAGTGACCAACACAGAGTAGATGCTTTCTAAAAGTCTGACTGAATGAAGGAATTTCAGATAGTTTAGTGAAGGAATTTCAGATAGTTTAGTGATTCTTAGATGATCATTCCTTGACTGGTTTTCCAGGTCAGTTATTTTTGATATATATATATATTTTTTTTTTCTGTTAAAATTGTTTTATTATTTCTTGTTGTCACATGAAGTTATTGCATTCTAGTTTTCAAGGAGTTCAGATCTTGGATGAGACTGATTACCATCTATTCTAAACTCTTATTTCTCCTTGCCATTCTTTCTTCTCTTAGCTCTTATAACTCCCTTAACATTCCATTTGGTCTTGTTTCCATTTTCCTAAGTACTCTGAATCCTTGTAGCTAGAGCATTCATTTCCCTGAAACTGTTATTCATTTCTTTCAGTCCTATCTAACTCTTCAAGACCCCATTTGGGCTTTTCTTGGCAAAGATATTCTAATAGTTTGCCATTTCCCTCTCCAGCTCATTTTATAGAGAAAGAACTCAGGCAAATAGGGTTAAGTGACTTGCCCAGGGCCTAGTAAGAGTCTAAGGCTAGATTTGAAATCAGGAGGATGAGTCTTTCTCATCCAGGGTCAGTGTTTTATCTATTGCTCTATCCAGCCTCCTCTATCTGAAACTTTACTTATAGTTATTGTGGAGTTGCTGTTCTCTTTTATATTCTTGGACTTCTTTCAATCCATATATTCGTACATGGTGGTCAGCATCTTGTTTTGTTCCCTCTTTGGGGTTTTTGGCTTATATCAGCTTCTGCTCTCTCTCCTGTAGTCTTGGATGATGGAAGCAGGCCCTGCTTCCTCTTGGATGTGATGTTTAAGACCAGGTACTACCTTCTTTCAGGAATTCCTGAGTTTCAGTTCAGTTTCCTGGTGGCTGAATTTAGGTCTGGGCTTCCACCCTGGGTTGGTTCAAGCAGATGTTATTGATGGTCCAGCTTGTAGGCTTCTTGACAAGCCCTGGCAGCTTTGCTTCACTGACCCTTTTTCTATTGTGACTCCTGCTTTGGCTTGGGTACATGCTGCCATTCCTGGGTGATGCAATGCCTGAGCACTACACTGTTTTGGCCTCTGTCACCCTTCTGCTTTGCCTTGGGTGGGATGCTTAGATGCTTTACTGCCTAGGCATTGCATTGCATTGTTGTAGCTCAAGTCAGACTGACAAGGTAGAGTCTGGCTACTGGCTTGTGTCTACTGCTCTCAATCTGTGCTGTTTGCAGCCTTTGGCTTCTTTGTAGCCTGGCTTATCTCTGCTCACCTCTGCCTCACTTAAATCCAATTTATACTCTAGTCAAAAGACATCAGCAATGCCATTTTTGTCCTCTTTGAGAGTGAAGGACAAAAACTAATCAACCGTCTCAGCTCGTACATTTTCAACCTTTTTGGTGCAGTCCTAGACTGGATAGAAATACTTAAAGATGGTTCTGTTTGATTTTTTTAGTCATTGTTCCTTCTGGTTCATTTTTATAGCTTTTCTCTGGGATGTTTGTGGGCAAATTGGGTTCCTCAAGGAGTCATTTACTCACAATTACCTCTTATTATTAAGATCACATGTTATTTCTCATATTTATTTATAACATTTTATTTTCTATTATAGTTCTGTTTGTATCTTGAGGATACGGTAGGATCTGGACCTGTGATTTCACAAGAAGAAGTGTACTCCCAATTTGGAAACTCCCTTTAGCAATCTGTGAACAGATTGGCACATCTCCTCTAATTTACAGTGTTAGTTGTTTGAGGCATTAAGAATTTCAATGACTTGTCTAGGGCCACATATCTAGTCTGTGTCAGAGGTAGGATTTGAGTACAAATTTTTCTCACTTCAAGATTGGCCCTATGATACCACTTTCTCCATGTCTTATGACCACTATCATGTCTCTAAAAAAGTGGGAATTTTGACTTATTCGTTTAGACCTCTCTTTTCCCTCTCCACTCTTTAGTTTTATTGCAGTCCTTTCCTCGCACAGCCCAGAGCCTGCTAAATAATTATTTGTTGAATATAATCCTACAAATGGTTTCTTTTCGTGTTCATCAGATTTCCCCTTGACTTTGAACATTTGGCACATACTTTTCTCCAAAAGAATCACTCCCACGTCCCACCCACCCACTAGTACTTCACAAAGTTGCTCTTTCAGAGAGAACAGAAGAAAATGAATGGAAGTAGAATTCAACCATTTCAAGAAATAGTTGAAAGAGCAATGCTACCAAATAGACCTCAGATCCTGCCTCTGCTACCCCCTTACTATCAAGTCACATTTTTCCTGGGCCTCAGTTTTCTGATATATAAAATGAAGGGACTGAACAAAATAAGGTTCCTTGTAATCCTGAATTTCTATGATTCAACTTATTTATTTTTATCATGGAAATACCACATTTATGTATTTTGGGGGAACAAATTATAGACAAGATTATCTCCTGCTTCTTTTTTAGTGGTAAAATGTCCCCTAAAAAGGAAAAACAATGATGCAAAGAGGTAAAGTTTTGAATGTAACCTAATAATAACTGACATTTCAATAATGCTTTATTGGATAGCTAGATTTAGAATTGGAAGAGGAAGGGGAAAAGCATTTATATAGCACCTTCTATGTGTCAGGTTGTCTGCTAAATGATGCAGTAGATAGAGCACCAGGCCTGGTCAGGAAGACTTGAATTCAAATCCAACCTCAGATACTTACTAGCTGTATGACTGTGGGTAAGGTACTTAATCTTGTTTGTCTCAGTTTCCTCATCTGTAAAATGAGCTGAAGAAGGAAATGGTAAGCCATTCCAGTATCTTTGCCAAGAAAACTCCAAAATGGAGTCACAAAGAGTTAGACATGACTGAAATAGCTGAATTCTTTAAGGTTTGTAAAGCACTTTACAAAATGTGATATTTTATAAGATCCTCACAAGAATCATGGAGGTCAAGTAATTGAGATTTTGTAATTTTTATTTTACAGATGAGATAACTGATATTCAGAAAAGCAATGCTGCTAAGTAGATAGAACAAAGGACTGGAAATTTGGAGATATCAATTTGATTCCTACCTCTGATTTTTCAATCTTTCCATATTCTCTGTCTCTTTCTCTCTTCTTTCTTTCCCCTTACCTTCTGTCTTTTTATCAATTCTGAGACAGAAGAGTGGCAAAGGCTAAGCAATCAGGGTTAAGTGACTAGCCCAGGCTCACATATCTAGGAAGTGTCTAAGACCAGATTTGAACCCAGGACCTCCTGAGTCCAGACCTGGTATTCTATCCACTGTGCCACCTAGCTGCCCATGGAAAGCTTCTTTTATCACAAGTTCCTTGGAGTTGTTCTGGATGCTTGCATTGCATTGCTGATAACAGTTAAGTAATTCACAGTTGATTATTTTATTTTATTACTGTTATTATGTATGACTTTTTCCTGTCTTTGCTCTTTTCATTTTGCATCACTTCATATGTCTTTCCAAGTTTTTTTTTGTGATAATCTTGTTTGTCATTTCTTATGGCACAATAGTATTCCATTACAAGCATATATCAAAACTTGTTTAGCTATTCCCCAGTTGATGGATATCCCTTCAGTTTCCAGTTTTTTGCCACCCCTAAAAGAGCTGCTATAAATCATTTTTGTACAAGTAGGTCCTTTCCCCCATTTTTATCTCTTTGGGATATAGGTCTAGTAGTGGTATTGCTGGGTCATAGAGTCAGAATAGTTCCAAATCGTTCTTCAGAATTATTATATCAGTTCACGGTTCCAACAGTATATTTTTCCACATCTCTTCCAAAATTTATTATTTTTCCTTTTTGTCATTTTAGCCAATCTGATAGATATTATTGTACCTTAGAGTTGTTTTAATTTGCATTTCTCTAATTAATAGTGATTTAGAACATTTCTTCATATGACTAAAGATAGTTTTAATGTCTTCATCTAAAAATTTTCTGCTAATGGGAAAGGATTAGCTTGTACAAAAATATTTATAGCTGTTCCTTTTGTGATGGCAAAGAACTGGAAACTAGAGGGATGTCCTTCAGTTGGAGAATAGCTAAACAAATTGTGGCATATGATGGTGATGGAATATTATTGTGCTGTAAGGAATGATGAACAGGATGATTTCAGAAAGAGCTGGAAAGATCCATATGAACTAATGTAGTGAAATAAGCAGAACCAGAAAACATTGTTAAATAGTAACAGCAGTACTGTGAAATGATCATATGTGATAGACTTAGCTACTATCAGCAATACAATGATCCAGAACAATTCTGAGGGACTTATGAAGAAAATGCTATCCACTTTCAGAGAAAGAACTGTTGGAGTAGGAATGTAGATGAAAGCATATGGTTTTTCACTTTTTTATTTAGGTATATATTTTGGGGTTTTGGTTATGGAATGTGTTTTATGTAATAATATATGTATAACCTAGATTGAATTGCTTACCAGCTCCAGGAGAGGGGAGGTGTGTAATTAGAATTTCTGTACTCCTGAACAACAATTCCCAACATCCCGTTTTGGAGATAAGTTTTGTGTAGACCCCACCCCTTGCTCTCTCTTCTCTCGTTTTTGCCATCTGGTAAACTTGTCTTTACTCAGGCTATACTTTTCCTCTACTTAAAGTGATTATTAATAAAACATAAAATATAATACTTGGAGTTATTGGATATTAATTTTAATTTTACATTTCTGGCAACCACTGAAGTTGGAAAAAGAATTTGCAATTTTTTTAAGATAGATTTTATTTTTTATTATTTTTTATTTTTTTTAAACCCTTAACTTCTGGGTATTGGCTCATAGGTGGAAGAGTGGTAAGGTGGGCAATAGGGATCAAGTGACTTGCCCAGGGTCACACAGTTAAGATAGCTTTTGAGTGAAGGAAGAGAGTTTTCCTGGTGGTGGTGACCTGCCCACCACAAGAGCCAGGGACTGGCATCTCTGCCCACCCTGTGCCCTGGCTGTAAGTGCTCCTTGCTGCTGCTCCCAAGCACTGCAAATTCATGGAGGTTCCTGCATGGAGGGTGAGACCTAAATCCCCCTTTCCCTTGCTTGCTGCAGCTTCCCAAGCCGAGTTTTTTTTTCCAAGAGCATCCCCTTTCATGCTGCCAAACCCCAAACCCAGCCTGGCTAACCCAGGAGGATTTCCATGCTTCTGGCTATGGGGGTGGGGACTGAGGTATCACAGGGACCCTGGTTTTACCCCTGTGGGAGGGAAGGGACAGAACTCTTCTCTGAAACATTCCTTGTGAGGATTTTACTCCTAGGTAGTGCATACTAGGGTAGCACCACCTATGTACAGGAAGTAGAGATTGCAAGCGTGGCGCAGTTTCCTGCTTATCTCAAACAGTTCCTGTTTCTAGAGAGCCTTAATAAGCTCATGTAGCTTTAGGATGTCTTTTCTTGCTGCTGTTCCTGGGGGTTCTTGTATTGATAGGATACCTTGCAGTTATTAGTTTGAGTAATCTTGAAATTCAGAGGGGAGTTTCATCTCCCTACACCCCTTTGTTATTTTTGGCCTGCCCAGTCTCTGCAACACATCCAATATGGGTTTGTTCACATTATGCTCAGTGCAGGTATGAGGAACCTCAGAAATGTGATCAAAGGAATTTAGATGGATGATGATTCTTGGGAGAGGAAGGAACCTTAAGGACTCTGGAGGTGAATTTTAAGCCTTTTCTGTCTACATTGCCTTACTGATGTTAACTGTTTGAGTTTGTTCCCCTCCAAATAGTGTAAAAAGGTAAATAAGATGGGTGACTGGGATTTTACTTAACCCAGTCAAGGGCGATGATCTTTTCAGGCTCAGAGAGCAAGATGGCTATTTTCAGTCCTAGGCCAGTAGATAACGACTTTGACTCCACTTAAACGGTAACAGGTTTATTGTAAGTTGTTGATTAGGGAAAGGTAAGGTATGTGAACTAAGGATTCCCTACTCTTAATAAACACTACATTTTCCCCACCTTCTGACTCTATAAAGAGTCACTTTGGCCCTCAGCAAAGCTGAGATTATACTAACTCCCTCACCGTCTCAATTTTCTCCATCTAATCTGACTTTCCTAGGCTAAGCCCACATTGACTGTAGTCTCTAATGAAAGTCACAGGTTGGTGAGGAGTCAGGATCAGGTGTTAGGCATGACCTAGTCACCTAGGTGAAACTAATGTCCACTACAGCAACTGAGCAGTTCAGGTCACTGACATTGATAATTCCTGCTTGAGACTTGTCCAGATGTTGTATCAGAGTATAGGACCAAAGATGGATATCAGGAATTGACTAGTTAATCACAGGAATGAGTTGTAGATCAATGGGAGGAAAGAGCTGGGTTTAGGAGATGTGTACTTCTCCAGAGTCCAAACCCACTCCCTGATGACAGTTACCTCCTTCAGAATTCTAACCCAGGATTCTGAGAGCTTCTCCTGCACTTCCTGGTTCCTTTCATTCCATAAACTCTGTAACTCCACTCTGGTTCATTTCCTAATTACCAAATTCCCAAATTCCTATCTATCAATAGTGAAAAAGTCTATAATGCAGCTATTGGAATTGGAGAAAAAGACTCTTGAATTCAGTGCCTGTATCCTGTCACATATATTGTATTTGCTGATTGTTTGTTTTAAGATTTAATTTTGTTTGTTAAGTTCACATATTAATCTAATCTAAGATCTTCTGTTACACTAAATCATTTTAAGTTACTGTGTTTTGGCCATTAGCTATATGTGCTGTTACATTGTCTTTATTTGTACCTCCCCCTATGACTATACTGGAGAAAATACCATTGTAAAAGTCCATAAACAACTTGCACAAACCCCATTTCCATGGCAAAACCATAGATCAGTGATTCCCAAAGTGGGTGCTACCGCCCCCTGATGGATGCTGCAGTGAGCCAGGGGGGGAGGTGATGGCCACAGGTGCATTTATCTTTCCTATTAATTGATATTAAAATTTAAAAAATTAATTTCCAGGGGGCTAAGTAATATTTTTTCTAGAAAGGGGACAGTACGCCAAAAAAGTTTGGGAACCACTGCCATAGATCCTTATGGATGCTGGGTTTGTCATCAGATCCAACAAGGTTGCATGTTGCCTTAACAGCATTTTGTTCCTTTTTGTCTTTGTTAATTGTCACCTAGATGATGATGGATGGACTCCAACAAACTGGTTACAAACTGGATATAACCCTTAGAGAATTTAATGATCTAAGCATTTAAATTGATTTTAGGGAATCTTTAGAGATGATTTTCAGATATCTAATAGCACCACTACCTCTGACTGATTATTTGCCTTCCTTTGAGTTGTTTGTAACAAGAGGTAAGGATCCATTTAGTAGTTGAAGTAGTTGAAGTGAAGTGCAATAGCACTATTGTATTCCTCATCTCCACATTTATTAAAAATGTAACGGATGAGACATCTGAAGTGATTTTCACTATTGTAGTCCTTGCCTCCACATTGCAATGGATGAGACATATAAAGACATGCCTTTTATGGTGTTACAGTCTCATACCAGAGGAGGGAGGTTTCCCAAAGGGGTTAGTTATCTTGTGATGGGATATAATCTCATCTGGGAGGTGGGAAGGTTTTCCCAGGGGGCTTTGTACCCACTAGAAGGTTTTTTAAAAAATATTTGTACTCTTCAGCTTACTCTATCCTTCTACCAGAATGATCTAGATTCTTGGTGACATTTTAGACCCAAAAGGTTTTCATCAGCAGTACAGAGATTTTTTTTTCTGGTTTTTCCTGCCACATTTTGGAATGATGGCAGTAATTGTTAGAAATATCTTTGCCAAGGTTTACAGATTGGCTAGATCTGGAGAACTTGTGACAAGTATTCATAAGATTCAAAGGTTTTTTAAATGTCAGATAGCAACAAATGTGAATCCCAGTAATAGCGGGTTTGTTTGCTATTGTCATTAAATGTGTTTTTGTGATTTGGGGGAATTTTTATACTTCTTGAATGTGCATTACCCATTTTACTACTGTTTTAAAAAGTTTTTACTTAGTGAAAATTATTTGCACTCACACTGTGGATCATAGCTAAGTTAAAAAGGAAATGGATCTCATTTTGGGGTGAGAAATCTTTGTATTCTGCCTCTCCTTGGCTGACACAGTGTGTTACTGATTGTAAACTATGTATTTTTGATTTAAAAAAATTATTATTGTTTTCCCTTGTATGTGCAATATAGTATTTGAGTTTTCTTTTTTTTCTCTCATTTTTTGTACCTGAAGCATGTGTTACCAGTATTAAGGTTTTTAAACATTTTGTGTAGCTGGAGTCCTTGTTTAATTGACCCCTAGTCCCTCTGGCTGGGGCTTCTGGAATCCTGCTGGAGTAAATCCAGGGTTGGAGCAAATAGTTTAGCTTGTTAAGCTAGATTTCTTAGTCTGCCCTCTTTTCTCATTTCTCTACTTTCACTCTTTCCCTCTATTTTATAAATAAATTGCTATAAAGTCATTCTGACCTGAGTCATAATTTCACCAACCACATTTTTATATAGTTAATACAACCTTTAATTTTAACCCTTACACAAGGTAAGATCAAAATGATACATGATTTAAAAATAAAGGGTGATACCATAAACAAATTAGGGGAACATGGAATAGTTTACCTGTCAGATCTATGATTAAGGGAGGAATTTGTGTCCAAACAAAATATAGAAAACATTATGAGATGTAAAATAGATAACTCTGACAAAATAAAAAGGGTTTACACAAACAAAACCAATGCAACAAGATGAGAAGGGAAACTACAAACTGGAGAAAAAATTTTATAATAAGTTTCTATGACAAAGGCCTCCTTTCTCAAATATGTAGAGAACTGAGTCAAATGTTTAAGAATACAAAGCATTATAAAATTGACAATGTGTTGGAAAGGAGAGGATTTCATATGTGCTTCTTACCTGAGTATCTAGCTATACTATTGTGGCCATCTGTTCCTTTTACTTGTCAGTACTATGTTATAACTTCTGATGTGCTGACTGTTTGATTGACATCCTGCAACCCCCATTCCTACAATCCTCAATAAAATCAGTTCAGCTCAGTTACTCTCTCTCAGACCATCTGAGAAGGAGCTGAGCTGCTGACATGCTGAGACCACAACAAAGTTTTGTCCCTGTGTTTCTTCTCTCTTTCTCTCTCCTCCTTTTATGTCTTAATCTCTGGCCTGTAAACTTAATCCATTACTTTCCAGCTTCTCTCTGTTGGTGATTCAAATCCATATGAGAAATATGTGTAGAGCGGCTCTCTACATATACTAGACTGAGAGAGTCATGGGTCAGGACAGTTTGGTATATAGCCAACAAGGCAGCAAACATTTATTGAGTGCTTACTATGTGCCAATCCTTAGAATACAGATACAAGCAAAAACAAAGAGAATCATGAATCCCTACCCTCATGGTAATTGTAGTGTAATGAAATATAATGAAACATTGTAATGAAAGAGGACAATAAAAGGAAATTAAAATGGGAGGGAAAGTAGAGAGGGGAGCTGGAAGAAGGATTGTGTATGTTGAGTCATGGTGGAGAGAAAAGTCTGGAGAGTTAGAAGTAGATCCCAGAGAGGAATGAGATAAACATAACTGACTTGAGTATTTTTCTTAAAAATGGAGGTTCTAGGAGGAACTGGTCAATCAGAGGAACTGGTCATGGAGTGGAGCGATATTCTATAGTTAGAAGGCTCATGGAGTCAGGAGCAGAGTCTAGGGACGAGGGAAGGTGTGAATATGGATGGTTTGTGTACTTTCCTTAAATAGAAGATGCTTAATAAATGCTTATTTTTAAAAAAATAAATTTTATCAGTCTTTTTTTAATACTTAAATTTCCCTCTATATTCCCCTTCCCTGAAAATCCAAGTCTTTAAGACTTTAAGAAGACTTTTTTTTTTTTTAAACCCTTACCTTCTGTCTTCGAGTCAATACTGTGTATTGGCTCCAAGGCAGAAGAGTGGTAAGGGTAGGCAATGGGGGTCAAGTGACTTGCCCAGGGTCACACAGCTGGGAAGTGTCTGAGGCCAGATTTGAACCTAGGACCTCCTGTCTCTAGGCCTGGCTCTCAATCCACTGAGCTACCCAGCTGCCCCCTTTAAGAAGACTTTTTTAAAAAAGAGATAACATGAGTGGTAATGTACACCTGAGATTCCTGTTATTGGGGAGGGTGATACTGGTGGATTAATGGATCTAGGAAGTTCTGAGTTATGGTAGACTAAGCCCATTAGCTGTTTGATATAAGTTCAATTCCAAAATGGTAATCCCATTAGAGTAAGGGATCACCAGGCTGCCTAGCTATTCTTTAGTTGTTTCTAGTGTGTCTAACTCTTCACAACCCCATTTGGGGTTTTCTTGGCAGAGATATTAGAGTAGTTTATAATTTCTTTTCTATCTCATTTACAGATGAGAAAACTGAGGCAAATGGGGTTAAATGGTTTGCTTAGGGTCACACAGCTAGTAAGAATCCGAGGCTTACAGATGAGAAAACTGAGGCAAATGGGGTTAAATGGTTTGCTTAGGGTCACACAGCTAGTAAGAATCCGAGGCTAGATTTGAACTCAGGAAGATAAGACTTCCTGGTGAGGGCCAGCACTCTATCTACAGCATCACCGCCTCCAGGCTGCCTAAGGAGAGGTGAATTGGCCCAAGTTAGACAGAGAGCAGGTCAAAACTCCCATTAGGCCACTTGTTCACTGCTTTACTTTTTAGCCTGGGTAAGAGAGGAAAGCAAGCATAATCTTACAAAAGAAAAAAGAAAGTAAAGAAAAGAAAATGAACTAAGAAGAGGAAGATGAGTAGAAAAAATCAGCAAACCTAATCAATACATTGAAAAAGATCTGATCATCCATATCAGTGTTCCACATATCCATGCCCTTCCTCCCACTCCCTTTGTAAATGCATTGCAACATTCATTTTTGGCTATTTTGTGGTGGTTTTTTCATATTAATCACAGTTGTCAGTGTGTATATTGTTTACTTTCATGAAAATGCTTAGTGATTGATTATTGCAGAAGGGACTGGGAGAGGGATCTCAAAGTGATGGTATGTTAGATATAGCATCTTAGGGCCAGGCAAGAGAGTATGTAACAGTTGTTTGAATTTGTACAGGGCTAGAGCACCACTGTGGGAAGGAAGTGAGCCTCCTATTCAGATATCCATAGAAAAAACCCTGGGCACCTAACCCTAGTTATGATTCTGGAATTTAGAAATGTAAGGGACCACAGAATTAACTTAGCTCAATCTCTTCATTTTTCAGGAAACTGAGGTCCAGAGAAGGGGACAGATTTGCTTTATGTCAAATAAGTATTAAATATCAGAAGCAGATTCCATTTTATTCCAAGTCTATTACTCTTTCCACTGTACCACACTACCTCTTTGGAAGACCACTGGTGGCTGATTCTCTTTTCATTTTTAAAAATGGATAAGTATAAGGGAGAGGTGGGGGAGCAGGGGAAAGACAATGACAGTTGCAAAAAAAATCTATCTTTGTTATATTCCTAGATGCTCAAATCAGGCAAGCATCCCTCCCCTCTTCCGTTTCTACCTCTGCTGATTTTGCCATCACCAGCTGTAATCTGTGTAACAGTCCCAGGGGCTCCATTGTTGCTCCTCCTTAGATAGGAAAAGGTTCAGTTCCAGCTGTCTGCAAATTGCCTGACAGAAACATTTTTGGGAAATTATAGTGCCTTGTGTGGGCGGTGATGCAAGGAGACTTTTTTTTTCAGATTTAACACAGGATGCAGATACCTGAGTATTCAACTGCCTCCTTTTAAAGTCAATCTACTCAAGTAGATGGGAGGTTCAGATATTCTGGTGAGGGGTGGAGAAGAGAGACTGTTCATTTGGCACAAGTAAGATGTTGGATGAAAGAATTCAGATCATGGAATCTGAGAACTGGAAGAAATCTCACAAGCCATCTACTCCTACTTATCTTGGAATAAGAATTCCTTTTGAGAACATCTCATAAATGACCACTTAGCCTTTACTTGAAGACCTCAAATGAAAGGGACTTCACCTCCTCTTAGGTCAGTCCATCATACTTTTGGACAGCTCTGATTGTTAAAAAGTTATTATTGAGGGGGCAGCTGTGTCGCTCAGTAAATTGAGGGCCATGCCCAGGCCCAGAGATGGGGAGTCCTGAGTTCAAATCTGACCTCAGACATTTCCTAGCTGTGTGACCCTGGGCAAGTCACTTGACCCCCATTGCCTAGCCCTTACCACTCTTCTGCCTTGGAACTAATATACCATATTGATTCTAAGACAGAAGGTAAGGGATTAAAAAAAAGTTATTATTGAGATTAAGCCTAAATTTGCCTAATCATTAAGCCAATCTGTTGAATCAAAACTGTTAATCATTTCTCCTAGTATTATAGTCCCTTTAAGTCAGGGATCCCTAAAATTCTTTTGTGTAATAGACCCCTTCCCCAGTCTGGTAAAGCCTATGGACTCCCCGGAATGATATTTTAAAATAAAATTTATAATAAAGGAAAATGCTAAATTTCAGTTAGAGATTTTTATTCCCCTCCAAGTTTATGAAGTCCCCAGGTTAAGAATTCTTGCTCTAAGTCTTCTCTTCAGTGGGCTAAATATGTTCAGTTCTTTTGGCTAATCCTCATGAATGGAAAGCATTTATTGTAGACTTCTTTGTGCCAAGAACTGTACTAAGCACTGTGGATACAATGTGAGTCCATCCTTGCCCTCAAAGAATGGAGTTTCAATTAAAAAGTAAATTTGTAAGAAAAAATTCAATTCTACAGCAACATTGCCCTGTTCCCTTAGCTCAGATATTGACACACTGATTTCTATTTTAGGGAAATCACTCCTCTGTGAAGACTGTATGTGAAGAACGGTGCCTCCTTGGCGGTTCCTTTCCACTGCAGGTGAATGGTATGTTGGTATGTTGAACGAGCCGAGTCTAAATAAAGTTCATCTACCTTTCAGCTCAGTTTGTCAGCAACCTCCTGCTTGCCCAGAAGTTTTTCTTCTAGTGTCTCAATCTTGGTCTGAGCCGCTTGTGTTTCAAGTGAGCCGTGATCAGTAACTAAGCACATTCGGCTCTTCTTAGCACAAGTTAATCAATTCGATTTGTCACTGCACATTTTGCTTTCTTTACTGATGAAGGTCTGAAGGGAATTCATTCTTCCTTGAGAAGCTGCACAGTCAGGCTCTTCCTTCTAATTCTAACTCTTGCCTTTTGTCTTTCTTTGTAGGAAATGTGCTCTCTTCCCCTGTGTGTTCCCTGTAGCCCTGTTAATCCTTCCTCCATGCCTCTGGAGTGCTCTTGGGAATGAGGCTTTCCTCATGGCACGTGCTCCAGGCCCTTCTCTAATTCTCTCACAACCCTAGAGACTGGCCCAATCAGAATTGGACTCTGCAGGGTGACCAATCACAGGCAGCATTAAAGTCTGGTTTATCAAAATAGCAGAATCAGGTACTATTTAATTGGAGCCAAATAGGGCAACATCTTACCTGAGTTAAGGGAAGAAATAATTTCAAAGGTGTAAGATTAGCTGAAGCCCAAGATCAGGTTAGTACCGAAATAGAGAAATTCTGTCAAAATTAAGTTCCATAGACTGGTCATCTTCTTTTGTCTGGCCTGCTATCAAACAGGGCAGAGTCCAATGAGACTTATTTTTGTCATTTATTTCACCATATGTCTATTAATGCTGCTTAAAGATACATTAGAAGGCAGCTAGGTAGCACAATGAATAAAGCCTTGGACTTGGAATCAGAAAGACTCATCTTCATGAGTTCAAATCCAGCCTGACACTAACTAGCTTTGTGGCCCTGGGCAAGTCACTTAACCCTACTTGTCTTAGTGTCCTCATCTGTAAAATGAGCTGGAGAAGGAAATGCCAAACCACTCTAGGATCTTTACTCAGAAAATCCTAAATGGGGTTCACGAGGAATCAGACATGAAATGACTGAACAACAACAAAGATACATTATTATTATTATTTTGCATTTTTGAGTCATATTGAGCTTGTATCCTATTAAATTTCCCATGTCCCATTCATATGAGCCATGATTCCTCCACCCTAATATTGTGCCATTGATTTTTCTGAGCCCAACTTTATAACTGGTACAGTAGAAATAGCACTAAATTTAGTTCTAGGATCTACTTGAATAACCTGGAGCAAGTTACTAAACTTCTCTTGGACTTCATGATTTCAATTTTAAAATGAAGGTGTCAGACTAGATTCTTTTTTTTTTTTGTATATATAAATTATGTCTTTCATGTTTCTATTTATCAGTTCTTTCTCTGTTATGTCTTTCATGTTTCTATTTATCAGTTCTTTCTCTGTAAGTGGACATTCACAAGTCTTTCTTCAAATATTAATTCTGGAGCTATACATAATGCTCTTTTGGTTCTACTTGTTTTATTCTTCATTATTTCATGTAGGTCTCTCCAACTTAAAAAAATTGATATAGGGGGCAGCTGGGTAGCTCAGTGGATTGAGAGTCAGGCCTAGAGATGGGAGATCCTAGGTTCAAATCTGACCTCAGACACTTCCTAGCTGAGTGACCCTGGGCAAGTCACTTAACCCCCATTACCTACCCTTACCATTCTTCTGCCTTGGAGTCAATTGACTCCAAGACGGAAGGTAAGGGTTTTAAAAAAAATTGATATACTCATCATTTCTTACAGAGCAGTGGATTTTATGTATATATATATATATATATATATATATATATATCACAACTTATTCAGCTATCCCCCAGTTGATGGACATCCTCTCAATTTCTTGCCAAAAAGAGAGCTGCTAGAAATATTTTGGAACATATAGGTTCTTTTCTTTTTTACCCAAACTGCTGGGGAAATAGAGTTAGCAATGGTAATGCTACATCTAAGGGTATACACAGTTTTATGGCTCTCTGGGCATAATTCCAAATTGCTTTCCAAAATGACTGGATAAGTTCATAATTCAACCAATAGTGTATTAATGTCCCCAGTTTTCCACATTCCCTCCACCTTTTGCCATTTTACTCTTTTATCATTTTAGCCAGTTTGATAGGTATAAGATATCTCAGAATTGTTTTGATTTTCATTTTCCTAATCAACAATGTATTTTTCATATAACTATACATGGTATTGATTTCTTTATCTAAACAATGATGCTTCATGTCTTTTGGCCATTTATCAATTGGGGGATGGCTCTTATTCTTATAAATTTGACAAAGTTCTCTACATATTTTAGATATGAGATTTCTATCTGAGAAATTGTCTATAAAATTTCCTCCCCCAATTTTCTGCTTTCTTTCAAATCTTGACTACACTAGTTTTATTTATATAAGACCTTTTCAAGTTATCATGTTCAAAATCATCCCTTTTTACAATTCGCAATGCTCTCCATTTCTTATTCACTCATAAATTCCTCTCCTGTCCATAAATCTGGTAGGTAATAAACATTCCTTGTCTTCTAATTTGCTTATGATATCACCTTTTATATCTAGATCATGTATCCATTTTGATCTTATCTTAGTGAATGGTGTAAGATGTTAGTCTATATCTAGTTTCTGCCAAACTATTTTCTAATTGTCCCAGCAATTTTTACCAAATAGTCAATTCTTGCCCCCCAAGCTTGGATCTGTACTTTTATCAAATAGGACTAGATTATTTCTAAGTTTCTTTCTAGTCCTAAATCTTATGGCCCTAAATATATCTTGTTAGATTTGTATTATCATTTTAGCTAGGGATCTTTTTAGATAGTCTCTTCCACAGAGTTACCAAAGTGATTTTCTGTGGATTTTTTCCCTTTAAAAACTCTTACCTTCTGTCATAGAATCAATATCAAGTGTTGGTTCCAAGGCAGAAGAGTGTTAAGGACTGGTTAGTTGAAGTTAAGTGACTTGCTCAGGGACATACAGCTAGTACGTATGCCAGATTTGAACCCTGGACCTCTGGTCTACAGGCCTGACTTTTTATCCAATAAGTCACCTACTTACCCTGTGATTTTCTTTAAGTACAGATCTTACAATGTTATATTACTATGTTACTCCCCTCCTCAATAAACATTGGTAGCTTCCTCTTGCCTCTATGATGAAATTTGAAACTCTTCTGTTTAGCTTGAAAACTCTTCAAGATCTGTCCCCACCCCATCTTTCCAAACACAATGGAAATTGTTCCTCATCCTAGATACTTTGTGATCTGGCCAAATGGTCATTTCTCTTCCTCACACAGGACAATGCCTTGGATGTATTACATGCCTAGAATGTGCTTCTTTATCAATTCTACCTTAAATAATACTATTCTTCCTTTAAGAATAGATCAAGCAATACTTTCTGTAGGAAGCCTTCACCGTTAGTGCCTTCCCTTGCTTCTCCTTGATATAGTTTCATTTTTTGAATCATCAGCACCTAGCACAATGCCTGACACTTAGCTTAATGAGTTTTTGTTGACTGATATCAATTCTATCATTGAACATATTAGATATTCCTTCCAGCTCTCTAGAATTCACAAATTGTACCTGATAAATATTGTATAGAGTAGAATCAAGGATAGAGTCCTAGGATATTTTTCTACAGATAATTCTCTAAGTTTTATTATTTGTTGTTGTTGTTGTTCAGTGTTTTTTCAGTGGTGTCTGACTCTTCATAACCCCATTCAGGGTTTTCTTGGCAAAGATACTGGAATGATTTGCCTTTTGATTCTTTAGCTCACTATTCAGGTGAGGAAACTGAGGCAAACAGGATTAAATGATTGGTCCAGAGTCACATGGCTAGTAAGTGTCTGAGGCCAGATTTGAACTCAGGAAGATGAGTCTTCCTGACTCCAGACTTGGAAATATATCTACTGTATCACTTAGTTGCCCACCAAACCTCTAGGTTAATACTGATTAACTAAGTCAGTTCTATTCACTATAGTTTTTTTATAAGATCAGCAGCAGCCACAATCATACCCATAAATTCTGTCATTCTTCTGGATTGTGGTTCATGCAGGCCTATGGGACCAGAGTCCATCGGGGTGTTCTCTTAGCAATGCCTCCACTTATCTTGGGTTCCAGTTCTCTGTTGACCCCTTTTCTTCTCTTTTTGGTAGGAAATAATCTGTATCAGAAGTACCTCAGAGGCACTACAGAGCATGCATAAACATTCTATGCCTGTTTCCAGTTGCCTAACCATGTGTTAACTAGGAAAATGAGTCTCTTTAATAGAGGAAGCAAAAGCACAGAAGGCTCAGAATACTTCTGTATTCTTTCCATCATCTGCTATCAGTCAGTCAGTCAATAAATATTTATTAAGTGCTTACCATGTGCCATTTGCTGTACTAAGCACTGGGGATACAATAAGAGGCAAAAAGCAGTCCCTGCCCTAAAGGAGCTCACAATCAAATAGGAGAGACAAGAAGTGAATATATAGGTACAAACAAATGATACACAGGACAAGCAGGAACTAGTTAACAAAGGGGAGGCATTAGAATTAAGAGGGGTTGGGAAAGGCTTCCAATAAAAAATGGGTTCTTAGTTGGGACTTAAAGGAAGCTAAAGAAGTCAGCAGGCAGTGATGGAGATGAAGAGTATTCCAGGCATGGGGGACAGTCAGAGAAAATGCTCTGAGCTGAGAGATAGACTGTCTTGTTTGTGGAATAGCCAGAAGGATATATGATGGGGAGTATGAAACCTGGAAAGGTAGGAAAGGGTTGGGTTAGGTAGAGCTTTGAACATGAAATGGAGCCTTTTATATTTGATTCTGGAGGCCATAGGGAGCCCATGAAGTTCACTGAGTAGGCAAGTGACATGTTCAGACCCACACTTGAGGAAAATCACTTTGGTGCTGAATGGATGATAGATGAGAACAGGGAGAGTTTTGAGGCTGGTAGACTTATCAGCAGAGTGCGACAACAGAATAGGAACGAGGTGATGAAGGCCAAGGGAGCTGGGAGTCACAGAGGCTAGAGTGATTTCTGAAGTCAAGAAGATTCATCTCCCAGGGTTTGAATATGGCCTCAGACACTTATTAGTGGTTACTAAGCAGGCCATTTAATTCTGTTTACCTCAGTTCCTCATTTGTAAAATGAACTGGAGAAGGAAATGACAAACCACTCCAGTATCTGCCAAAAAAAAAATCCCAACAAACCCAAATGGGATCCTGAAGAGTGGAACATGACTGAGACAACTGAACAATGACAGCATTGATGATGAGGGTTTACGCCAGAGTGGTGGTAGTGTCAGAAGAGAGTATTTGAGAGATGTTTTCTTTTTTTTTTCCTGGGACTCCATTCTAGGAGCATAGAGCCACAACCAGTAGGCAATGGGTCACACTGTCGCTCAGGGTCACCCAGCTGGGAAGTGTCTGAGCCCGGATTTGAACCTAGGACCTTTCGTCTCTAGGCCTGGCTCTCAATCCACTGAGCTAGCCCAGCTGCCCCTACTTAAGGTTGCAGTTTCTTTAACAGATGTAGTTTTTACAGGGTGGGGTTGCTAGCCCCACGCCCAACCCTCCTCCTTTTTCATCCGGGCTAGGGACTGTCCTTGGCCCAGGAGTGGTAAGGGTGGGCAATAGGGGTCAAGTGACTTGCCCAAGGTCACACAGCTGGAAGTGTCCGAGGCTGGACTTGAACCTAGGACCTCCAGTCTCTAGGCCTGGCTCTCAATCCACTGAGCCACCCAGCTGCCCCATTTTTTGAGAGATGGTGCAAAAGTGAAATCAACAGCATTTGACAAAGATCGAATATGCAAGGTGAGAAAGAATGAAGAGTTGAGGATGACGCCCAGATTGAGGACTTGAGGGTCTTGGAGGATGACACTGCTTTCTGAAGTAATAGGGAAGTTATGAGTGGAGGGAGTTTAGGAGCAAAAATAACGAGTTCTAATTTGGATATGTTGAGTTTAAGATGTCCACTGGACACTCAGTTTGAGATGACTGAAAGGCAGTTGGAGATGAGAGATTGTATGTCAGCGGAGAGGTTAGGGCAGAATACGTAGATCTGAGACTTGTCAGTGTTGAGATGGTAATTAAATCCATGGGAGCTGAGGAGATAACTAAGTAAAGTAGTATAGAGGGAAAAGAGAAGAGGGTTCAACCTTCAACAGAACCCTGAGAGACAGCTATGGTTAGAGTAATTTGGAGGATCAGAGGACAGAAAAGGAGTAGTGTGAAAGGCAGTAGAGTGATGTCTCTCCAGGAATAAGTGGTATTAATATGAAAAATGATAAAGGCTGGTATAAATATACAAATTAGTATTTTAATTAAAGCCATGCTGATAGATAAAATCATTAGACCACGCGCTTGTAAGCATTCAAAACTGCCGCCACCCCCATTACTCTCTCCTCTTTCCTGGAAGCTCCTACTCGCCCAAGAGAGCACTTCCTCCTAACCCAGGAGATTTAAACCCTCTCTGCTTCGACGTAGACCTCCCCATGCCCCCAAAGACCCGGAAACGGAAACAGCTGGATCACGGGAAATGTAGTTTTGATACATTTCCCATGTCCATAGAAATATATACACGTCTAGATAGCTTTTCCCAATTTTCACTTTTACAGTGGTAAAAAAAGACTTTTACAGTCTCCAAAATTAGACATGAAAGTATCAAGGAGAAGGTGATTAATTGTCAAAGGCTGCAGAGAAATCAAGAGGAATAGGGATTGAGAAATCCTTTCATTGTCTTACTCACCCTGAGCCGAGCACTTCTACTCTTTCTTTGTTTTCTTCTTGCCTCCAACATGGAGAAAAACTGCCCTTTGAATTTGGCCTTTGTCATAAGTTTCAGTTCATTCTAAACTTTGGCATTCCTGACGCTAGACTTAAAGGACTATGCCACAGCTCTGTATTTCTACCTCAGTTTCCAGCCCTCGATTTCATCTTCTATACATGGCTCGTTTTCTCATTGAAGTTTGTTGGTTCAGACACATCCATCTCTTTTGACATCTTTCCCTTTTCTTCCTTGTTGAAGTCATCTGTGCTCAGTTCACCTGAATTGTGTTCTCAGGCAAGGGAACACTTCTTATAGTTTGATGTGGTTTTCATAGATCAAAAGAAAGGATATGTGGTAGCCCATAGTCTGAGTTTTCACAAGGGAATCATCTCAAGAGGGATGGGAGACTCCTGAAACCAAAATTCTGTTCTCTAGAGCTAAAATTAGTACAATTACAAGAGAGTTTTGATCCATGATTCTAACTGGAGTGGGGTATTTCTTCTCCAGTTGCCCTTCAACTTGCCCTTCTTGTCTTTTCGTTTAGTCCCAAGCCACTGCCCAGGGTTCCATCATTATGTTCTTCCTCTCCTAAGGCCTAAAGTCTCTGCTTTTATCTGCTGTCTTCTCCTAATCTTGGCCTTCTTTTGAGGATTAGGGGATTAGGGCCTGTCAGCCATGTTGTAAGGGCACAGTTTGGACCTTCTGGCAACACTGCACTTGGGATGGACTCTTTGCCAGCCTACTCTATAATTGAATTTGCCCCAAGAACAAGATTTTCTAGTTATGCCTATGCTGATGAGCAACACAAGTAATTTTGACAGGAAGAAAGAGGAAATAACAAAGGAAATTTGATGGAGATAAATTGCCATACTTAGATTTTAAAAATGCACAGAGAAGATGGAAATAGGGGCAAATAACTGAGGAAGAAGAAGGGGCACAAGGCTATGACAATGATGCTGGGGAGGTTAAAGTCAACATGTCAGTAAACATTTACTAAGCCTTGCTTTTTCAGTCAGATATGGTTCTAAGCTATTGAGATGTTAAAGGAAGGAAGGAAGGAAGACAGAGAGAGAAAGAAAAGGCAAAAAACAATCCATACCTTCAAGGAACATCCATTCTAATGGGAGTTAACATGAAAAAAACTATATACATACCATATATACTGAATAGATCCATTTTGTCGAATTTATGGCATGTGTGCCAGAAGGGGCTGCTCCCTTCACCCCCCTCCATCTCTCCTGAGGATATTTTTCACATCACCTGCCCCTCTGCCCATCAGCCCAATGGGAGTGCTTCCTCCCTTCCCTGTCTGGGGTAAAGGGATGGCTCACATGCTACTTGAAGGTGCAGTTTGGGTACTCGATCTCTAAAAATTTCACCAACATTGGAATAGATGAAGTGATTTGAAAGACTAAGCATTAGCCACTTGAGAATTTCTCCTGGAGGAGGTGGGATTAGAGTTGAGCCTTTAAGAGGCTGAAGTGAGGGTCAGAGTGTTCTAGGCTTGGACAAGTCAGGGAGAAGGTACAGACAGAGAGGTAGATGGGGCAACCTGGCCAAAGAACTGCAAGTAGCCCAGTGTGGCTAGAATGCAAACTATAACAGGATCAGAAAGGAAAGTGCCAGGTTATAAAAGAGCTTTAAATGTCAGAGAGGAGTTCACAGGCCACAGCAAATCACTTTAGCAGCTTATAAAGACCCTTGGATGCTGATATAGGTATGTATATGTATACATGTGTGGGGGTTTGGATAATAATAGTGTCTATCTCTCGGGGTTATTGTGGGGATCAAAAGAGATAATATTTGTAGAGAGCTTTGCAAACCTTAAAGTGTTAACTTCAAGTTAAAGTTAAAATTTTAAGTTAAAATGTTTATTATTATTACCAGATTGTCTCAAAGTATCCTGGAGAAGAGGAAAGTGAACTGGACTTGGAATTTTTCAACAAAAGACTGGGTCGTAGCTCTGGTATAGACATTTGGAAATTTAGTTCTTTGAGCCTTGGTTTCATCATCTACAAAATGGGTATAATAATATTTGCATTATATATATGCATATACATGTATATATATATATATAATATTTGCATTACCTACCTTAGAAGGCTCTTAAAGGGAAGGAAAATAGTTTTGTAAAACTTATAAGAGGTAGCTAGGTGGCTCAGTGGATAGAACACGAGACCTGGAGACAAGAGGTCTTGGGTTCAAATTTGGGCTCATATACTTCCTATCTGTGATCCTGGGCAAGTCACTTAACCCCCATTGCCTAGCCCTCACCACTCTTCTGCCTTGGAACCAATACTTAATATAGATTCTAAGACTGGAGGAAAGGATTAAAAAAACCCCAACAATTTATACTTATAGAAAATTAAAAAAAAATATATAGTATTTGTTGTTTCGTGTCTGCCTGCTTTGTAAACTACAGAGAGTTTTAGAAATCGAAAGGATTACTATTTGAATCTAGTTTAGCTGAAACGTACTCTCCCCGGGGCGCCTTTTAGCTGCAAGAAGGGGTTCGGGCTATACTTTACCTGGTGCTAATCCCACAGCCCATTAAGAAACCAACTGGGTCCCTGCCATCGGGGCCGCTATTTCCATCGCTGCATAATGGGAGCCCCAGCTCGCTTGCACGTTGGAGGTGTTTACTGCTGCCTACTCCTCTTCTGGAGTGTGTCTGGCAGCGGGGACGGTTTATAAACCCAGACTGGAAGAAGGATGTTTCGTCTGGACCACTTAACCTTCCCCTCCCCGCCACCTCGCCTTGCCTGAGGAATGGATCCCGGCAGTGTGGCGGGCTAGGAACTTCCCTCCGTCGGGGAGGAAGCTGTGGGTTCGGTGCTCTTTGGCTTCTGCGGCTGGAGCAGGCGGCCCGTCGGAGCCGCAGCTTCCCAGCCCACCGCAAGCTGAGCTGCAAATTGCCTCTTTCCCCCATGCTGAATACACAGATGTAGCCACGGGGAATAATTAACACCTGTCCAAAGCCAAGCGCCGCTGGGGAGTTCTACTGAATCCTTTCATCAGAACTCGGAACCCAAAGCCTATTGTGCTCCAAACTGCTTTCTGGGTCTCCATAGAATAGCTTTGATTTGGAAGAATTAGAAAGGCATTGAACAAAAGGAAAAAGAAGAAAAAGCTGGTGTTTCGGGTGCTGCCCTGGCGCACACTTTCCCAGAGTTTCAATGGGATTAAGAGCTGAAAGAAACTCTAGAGGTCCAGTCCAACCCCTTCGTTTTACAAAGAAAAAAACTAGAGGTGGGAGAGGGGAAATGATTTGCCTAAAAGGTGGTAGAGTGGTCTCTGAAGGCGGGTTTTCTCACTCCAAGTTCAAAGCTCTTTTCACCATAATGCTGCTTTAACTTATAGATGAGGAAATCCTAGAGACAGGAAATGACTTGCTGAAGGTCACGCAGTTAGAGCAGGTATTTAAATAGAGGAGGCAACAAATAGAGGCGGTACTCTTATCCAGCTTAGAGTCAGGAAATCTTGAGTGCAAATTCTGCCTCAGATTTACTAGTTATGTGACTGGACAAGTCACTTAAACCGCTGTCTGCCCAAGTCTTCTCAAAGGTAAAATGGGGATAATAACAGCTCCTCTTTCCCAGAGTTTATCTCAGGATAAAATGAGATAATAAAATGAAATAATATTTGTAAAGCATCTGGCACAATGTTGTTGTTCAGTCCTGTCTGACTCTATGTGACCCCAGGGATTTTATCCATGAGGTTTTCTCGGAAAAGATACTGCAGTGGTTTGCCATTTCCTTTTCCGGTTTGTCTCCATTTTACAAATGGCACATAGTTGGTGCTTAATGCTGGTTTAATTTCATTCTAAATTATTTCCTTTTGTTGTGAGAGAGCTTTATGGTAAAATCCTGTATCTCGATGGATTGCCCTTGTCAAGAATGACAGACTCCAATAACTAGCTTAAAAATAAAAGAGAAATTTATTAATTTGGAAGCAATGTTGTACGGTTGGGAGACAAGTGCAAGAGTAGACATTGTCTCCTAGAGGAGATGGATTCTGAGCTAAAACCCTTTAGACAACAGGGGCTAGAGGAGGTGGGATGAGGTTAGGCAGAAGTGGGGATGTTTGTCACCTAACCAGGGATAGAGGGATGTTTTGTGTCCTGAAGACTCAAGGACTGACCTGGAATAGTTTAGGGGATGAATAGATGTCCTACATACAGCCTGATGCTATCAGAGTATAACTGGGAGATGTATATCTGTGTCCATCTCAAAATCTAGGGGAGAATCCAAGGATACTAATTCTCTCAGGGGTCTTTCCTTATTGTGGGTCTTTAATGCTCAGGGTCACCTTTCCCTCAGCTCTACAAGAATGCAAGGAAGGAAAGGAATTTTCCTGCATCTCTTTTGACCTGGAACACTTCTGGAGTTTGGGGTGTCAAGAGGAAACCTGGGGTTCCATGTCCTTTTTATTCTTTCTTCTAGACAACGCTTCCTCTCAAACCTCCTGATTTTATAGATGAAGAGACTGAGGCCAAAGAAGAGTACTGAGTTTTTCAAGGTGGCACAAACAGCAGAAACAACCATTGCTTTTTCCTTTCTAAACCCAGCAGAGCTTTTCACTAGGCCATACTTCCTCTCAGCAACCCTACAATTAGTACTATACTCCAAGAGAAGAAATAAAGAAGCCAACTTTGTGCAGAATTGTTTTATAAACTCATTTATAATAGTGAAAACCTCCATTTCCAACTGTAAAACAGGCTGTATGACACTGGAGTTCTAAAATGTTTGATCTGTTATGAAAACATATTTCTCTTCTCTAAAATAATGGACTAATAGGCCCACCCATTGACAGCTGAGTTTGTGAACAGATGCAAAGAAGTTTTCCTCTCCTTCTTCATGCCAAAGCAAACAACTGACTTTAGAGACTACTGTGGGTAGAAGCCATTTATTATTTGTTCTTATTTTTCTTTTATCTTCATAGTAATTCTGCACAAGGATGAGGGGAAGATTTTCTTTGAAGCAACCGTATTTGTGAACAGGGGTTTTCAGAGGACCCAGAACAAATTAAACCTGCAGGTTGGTATTTGAATAATTAGAAAAACTGACATTTATCTAGCATTTTAAAGTTTATAAAGCACTTTGCATACATTATTTCTGTTGGTCCTCACAACAATTCTGAAAGGCAAATATTATAGGTGTTACTATTCCTATTTTATCCCCTCTGGAAAGTGAGGACTGAGCGGGATTACCTGAGCCAGGATCTGAAGTGTCTGAGGCAAGATTTGAACCAGAACTTTCCTGATTATAAGTCTAATATATTATACACAAAGCAAGTGTACCTCTACATAAAGAGCACTAAGGGATGTCAACAGAGCCCTTTGTCCCTGGCCAGGGTTTTGTTTTAATTTCAGTATGTTCATAGATGCCAAATCTTTGGGATGCTTGGTCATACATGGGCACACTGGCTGACACTGGACTCCAAGTAAGATGGGTCATGTACTATTCTGGAAAGTGCCTAACTGGGGTGAGAGGCCTGGCAGATTTCCCAGAGGGCCAGAAGCCTTGAATCCTGTCGGGCCTCTTAAGGGAAGGGAATTCCCTTCTGCTGATAATGGCAAATCTGGAAGCTGTTCTAAGGGTATGTCACTCTTGGCCACCTTTTAGCCACCATTTATCAACAGCTGCAGATTTGTTTCCTGGAACTGGGGGAAAGAGCTTTCTTTTTCATCCTTCACGAGGAGGTTTCTTGAGCTATGCTACTGGGGCCGAATTGCAAAAAGCAGAACCAGCAGCAGCCTTTGAAACCCAAAGCCCTTTCCTCTCAAAAGCAATAATTTCAGGATCACTGAGAAAGCTTTCTGTCTGCGAAGATGAATTATTAGAGCTAATATTTTCACAGGGCAGCTAGGTGGCACAGGTGAATAGAGTGCCAGGTCTGCAGTCAAGAAAGCTCATCTTCCTGAGTTCAAATCTAACCTTTGATTCCAGCTTTGTGATGTTGGGCAAAGTCACTTAACTCCCTTTGCCTCTGGTTCTCCATCTGTAAAAAGAGTTGGAGAGGGAAAATGGTAAATCATTCTAATATCTTTGCCAAGAAAATGCCAAACTGCATCACAAAGAGTTGGATAAGACTGATAAATTACTGGATAATAATATTTACATAATGCTTTTTTCCTCTAGCCCAGTGATAGGCAAACTTTTTAAAGAGGGGGCCAAAGGAAAGGAAATGCTCATCTGTCAATTTGTTTCTAAGGCAACTCTTCCGAAGTTTCATTCAACTGGAGTTGTCTCTACCTGTCTATAGAAGCTAGTTCCCACGATCTCCACCCACCAAAATTCCCTCCTCCCAGGGCCCAATGGGGAGATCCAGGGGATAGCAGGATGTCAAGGGAGAGGCCAAAGGAAAAAGCCCAAAAGCCCAAAAGCCAAAAGCCCCAAAACCAAAAGCCAAAGCCCCTCAGTTGGTACTACAGGGATATTTATAGTCCCAGGCTCAAACGGTTTTGCCATGAGACAGAACTCTGGCTGGTCAACATTCTATTCCCCCCAACTGCCAGGATTGCCTCAGGTGGATTTGCAAGTGCAAGAGATTCTTGCAGCAATCCTGCATTACACTACTCACTGTATTCGTCAGATTAGGAATAATGTCGCAAGGTGGATAGAACAATTCAGGGAGCCGCATCTGGCCTGCTGGCTGTAGTTTGCCCATCACTGTTCTAACCTATTGGCAAACGTCTGCAACTGTGAAAAAGCACTGGTTTTAGTGTCAGAAGATTTCAGTTTGAATCTTGCCTCTGATATTAGCTGTGTGAAATTGTACAATTCTCTTAGCTTCTCTGGGCCTTAGTTTCCTTTTAGTAAAATGGGCTAATACTACTTGAATAGAAAGAATATGGCACCTAGTCAGTGGACTTGGCCCTATTACTTAACTAACTGTTAACTAATCTTACCCAAGAGCTTGGATACTCCTCACAAATACTGTTCTTAATATAAACTCAAGGAGTTTCAGAGCAAATCAATTTTATGGCCAGGATATGTGTGTGTGTGTATATATATATGAAAGGTCAGTCGCAGTATGATGGAAATTGGTCAAATATGCTGGGTCCCCAAGGTGACTTTGGAGTAATCAAAGCTCATTCTGTGAGCCCCTCTCTGGGTCTCAGTTTTCTTATCTGTAAAATAAATGGGTTATACCACTTGGTCTTTAAGGTCATTTCTAGCACAAATCCTGAGACTTGACCTGCCTTGCAAACTTTTCCAAAATGTAGGAGCCACTGCTATCTATAGTAATACCAAAGGAAAAAGGTATCAAAGGGGGAATATATGAAGAAAATCTAGGTGACAGAAAAACAAAAGACATCAATAAAAATCTGTTTAAGAATGATAAAAGCTATCATTTTTATTGTACTTTAAGGTTTGCAAAGGACTTCATTAATTTGCTTCATCCTCACAGAACAATATCTCACATTTTATTATTTCACTTTCATATATCATTCATATATCATATTACATATGTCTAATCCAATATATCAATATAAGATCTCATTTGATCCTCACAACAACCCTGGGAGGGAGGTACATCTAGCCTAGTGCTATACCATCAGATTCTAGTATTAAACACACTTCTTAAGCTTAAAACTTGATCTTTGTTCAAATGTACCCACCTCATCTCCTTCCTTAAGATTTACCCTCTAAGCCCATGTTGATGAACCTATGGCATAGGAGCCAGAGAGGGCTGCTCCCTTTCCCCTCTCCACGGACCCTGAGGACATTTCTTTCATCACTCATCCCTCTGCCCAGCAGCCCAATGGGAGAGCTTCCTCCCTCCCTTGTCTGGGAGCAGCTTGCATATGGCATGAGGGTTGCAATTTGGATACTTTGTCTTTAAAAGGTTCACCAACACTGCTCTAAGCTGTCCTCAGTCATTTGTACCACAGTAGAAATGAATCTGAGATCAGAGTTAGTGAGAAGGAGTCTAGTGAAGATCCAAGGAACATGGGATTTAATACCAAAAGAGACCTTAGAAATGATCTCTTTCAACTCATTTCACAGAAGAGGAAAGAGAGCCCTGGAGAGGGGAATTGACTTGTCTAAGCTTTAGTCATCTTGAAATCACATAGGATCTGTGACTTTTTTCACCATAGGGAATTTTTACTTTGGGGACTTTATCCATCACTTTTTGTCATAAATTGTTTTTACAGTAGGCTAGATTTGGGTCTGTCTAGTGCTTTGGGTTTAGGCCTAGAGGGAAGTGAGATTTTTGTAGACCTCCAACAGTTAACAAAGAGAAATTGATATTATTTTAATGTGGAAAGGACACTCAGCATGATATAGTATTTGTTCATGTAGATCATCTCCTCCCATCACTCTTCTCTTCTCTCCTCCCCTCTTCCCTCCAAGGATGATCATCAGAGTATTTGAATATGGTGAATCTCATGGCATTGGGTCATCTGCCAAGTCAGAGGGGCACTGATTTCTCCTGGGCTGGCATTTTTATGTCCTAGGCAACTGGGAAGCTAAATAAACAGCTCCAGCATTAGACCCCTGAGCCAATCAAGTCTCAGGGACAGCTTCCCTGCCTTTTAGGGGAATAAAAACTAGCAGAGACTGCTTCTACCACAACCTGGCATCTATCTGGGACTTAAATAAATCTAAAGGACTTGCCCAAAAGCATCTAGGGGACAAGTGACTTGTCCATTGTCCCATAAGTAACATCAGAGGATTTGAATCTGTCTTTCTGATTCCAAACCTGGCACAATATCCATTAATATCAGGCTACCTCAGAGTAATCAACAAATATTATTATGTATTATATATAAGCTCCTAATGCTTAAAACTATATTAATACCTTTGGGACACCCTGTATATAAATGTCATATATTATACATAATACCCTATAACTGTTTTGCTTGTACTTGGCTTGTCCAAATAGTGAGGATACTTTGGAATCTCAGGGGGCCAGAGAGGTTTTTTGATTAGTGCTTTGTGGCAAATCAGAATTGAGTGGTGTCCAGGCAGAATCCTCTGTTATATGAGAACAGGAGCAGCCAGTGATTTGCCTTGCTTGGAAATCCTCCAGACAGAGAGAACATTAATCCCTATGGCCAGAAAAAACCCAACTGGGTTTCCAAGAAAAGGGGCCCTTGCAACTCTCTTGGCACTTCTCTTATATTCCTCTGACACACTTCTTACTACCCATATTCCTTTTAACACAGACTCGAGGAGGTTCAGGATACCAAAGTCCAATCCCAAGGAACTTGGAACTCACAAGAGGATAAAACAAGTCAGCTTTATGGGGGGGGGGAGGGAGATACACACATAAAACAAAGGGTGGAGAGAGATCAGGGCCACTGGGGTCCCCCGGAAGAATTGGATATCATTCTGGAACCCTGGAGTGAATGGAGCATCTCTTTCCCCAGATCCATAAGGTTTTTATAGATTTCTTATCTGTGTCTAAAAGGACAAGGCATTGGGAGAAGGGAGGGAACGAATGAAGAATTAGGATAGGAAGCCTGGCATTGATTCCTGCTATAATGGGGGAGGGGAAGATTCCTGGGGAATTGGTTATTCCTTGATATGCAAACTCCTTGCCAGAATGAAAAGAGGCTTTGGGTCTATTATTGCTAGTCTTGTTCTGATAGAGTGACTCAGTTTCCCTCTTAGGGTTTTTTGAACTTCCTCAGGCTTTTTTTTTCCTGGTCTTTTTATTAGAGAGACCTTTAAGGCCTCCCTGCCTCCTATCACCCCTAGTTCAAACTCCTCTGCCTGGATTTAGTTGGCCTTAATAGTCTGGTCCCACTCAGCCCTTCCAGTTTTAACTCCTGTGACTCTCTGACAAACACCTTCTATTCTAGTGAGCCCAGTCTTCTTATGGCTCCATAAACATGCCTGGCTCTTAAAACTGAGCCCATTGGCTGTGAATTCCCTTTTCAATTCTCCTCCATACATTAAAAACTTTGCTTTCATCCATTTTCTCTTTCGGTCCAATCTGAAGTGTGAAATCATCTAACTCATTGCCAAGGCTAATCCTTACCTTTGTGCCCTTGGTCTTATCCCCACCTGCCTCCTTTAGGACTTTAACCAATCTGCCATGCTTTCCTTCTCTCATTTTCAATTTATCCTTGTCTACTGTTTCCTTCCTGGCTGCCTGTGGACACGCTCTGGTTGGCCCTATTATCACAACATTTTTCTTTTGTTTTCCTTGACTTGGACATCTCCTTGAGCTCTCCTATTTCAGTTGGTGGTCAGTATCCTCCTTTCATTTGTATATTATTTCCATGCCTAGAATATATGCCCTCATTGTCTCTATCTGTTGAAACCCTTCACTTCCTTGTAAGCTCAGCTCAAGTGTGACCTCTGCCATGAAACCTTCCCCTTCCTAAGAAATGAGAATGATCTCTCCTCTTTTTAATCTTTCTGGGGCCACTTTGTATTTCTGTTGCATCTCTCCCATTCTGCCTTTTACGGTACTAATTTGTGTACAGGTCTTAATGGCCTTGATAGATTGAGAGCTAAGGTGATCTGAGCTAGGGGTTAGGATATTAGAATTGGCGTTATAAAGATCTGGGATCCAGGGTCACACAGCTAGTAAGCATCTGAGACCAGATTTGAACTCAGGAAGATGAATCTTTCTAATTCCAGTTCTGGCACTTTATCCAGTGTGCCACTGACTTGCCATATACATATTATTTAATACAAGTATTAATAATTAATACATAATTTAATACAATGTTTTAATACATTAATAACAATAGCTAGCATTTACATAATACTTTACACATATTATTTTATTTTCTTGACCCTGGAAGGTAGATTCTATTATTATCACCCCCATTTTATAGAAGAGGAATCTGAGGCAGATAGAGGTTAGGGTTAGTTAAGTGACTTGCCCAGGGTCACACAGCTAATAAGTGTCTAAGACAAGATTTGAAGTCAGTTCTTCCTTACTCCAACTTCAGTACTCTGTCCACTAAGCCACCCAGCCACCTCAAAATGAAAATGTTTATTGAATGGAATTGAATCCATAGATGGCATTACCCAGACAACTTCTTGGATAGAGATATGATAGATGATGCATAGGTTGTATTATAACGCATTATAAACCCACAGATTTCCTTTTTACATTTTCCTTGGCAGCCAGTGCTTTGTGAAATGAAGATCTGTGTTTCTAAAACAATCTTTAAAGTTTTTTGACTCTATTTCAGAAAACTTTGTCTGGGCTGGTAATATGATGCTGCTATATTTCTACAGATAGTTTGAGAATGAAATTTTGCTTTTAGTAAAAATTGAGCAGTTAGATACGTTTTCTAGTTTGCAACATCCTCCTCTTCCATTTAATTAATAAACATATATTAAGAAGAAGTTGGTGTAGAAGGAATCATTTTGGAGACACATAAATGGAAAAGGGGATAGGCTCATCATATATTGTGAATGAGGTCATGATGAAACAAGATCCTTACCAGACAGAGTGGTTAGATGCTGAGTCCAGATTGAGGATTATGTTTTTGAATTTTTTTTTGGACATGGCTGATGTGGGAATTTGTTTTGCTTGACTACACATGTCTGTAACAGGTTTTGTTTTCCTTCTTTTCTCAGTAGGGGTGGAGTGGGGTGGGTGGAAGAGAATTTGGACCTGAAAATAAAATAAAATTGACTTAAAAAAAGAGAAAATGAAGGATAATAGACGGATAGCCCAAGATCCAACTGTATGTTGTTAAAAAAAAAGAACAGAAGATATCTGCCTAGACATTGAGTGGAAACTTTAGGGAGAATTTATGGGAGGACATGGAAAAGGTAGCATCTAAAAGGACCTTAAAAGAGTGGAAAGATATAAGATTAAGTTCCACAGGATGTATAGTTATAATGATATTACGAAAAGTCATACAGAAATCTAGATGTCTCCCTTGTATTCTAGCTAAGTCATTAATAGGGCACTAGCTAAAAAAATGATTGAGGAAAAATGACAGCAACAAAAACAAAGCTCCCTCATCTAGCCAGGACTATAAAAAAAGATAACCTGAAACTTGTAGGACTCCTCTGCCAGAGAAGCCAGAAAGAATGCAGATAAATAAGCAAGAAGCTTGCCAAATATCTGATCAGTGATGCTCCAGGAGCACTTGAAACATTCAGTGATCTGTTCCTGAAGCAAGAGGGATTAAGACAAGGAAGTGGTGACTGAGAAAACTGAACTGATTAAATGGGGAACATGAAACTTGCCAGTACTCTGAGTATAGATGGTAATAATGGTAGAACCCAGGGTCAGAAACACAGACAGTCAAGACCCAAACTAAACAGGGTCTGGTCAACCCATCTAAAACTGTGGGAGAGGGCAGAGTCTGGCTCTAATTCTCAGTCTCAGACCAGGGATTGAGAATGAAAAGATGATAAATAGAAAACACCCCAAATCACGGAGAACTATTATGGGTCTAGAGATATCCAAGAAATAAACCTGGAGGAAAAAGTAACTCCATGGTAACTCTAAGCAAAGATTCAGAGAAAAAAAGTCATGATGATAATGACCACAAGAAACAAGAGACAAAAAATGAAATGATAAATGAAATAAGAAATCTGGAGGAAAGAATTAGAAGGAGAATAGACACTTTAGAACACCAAATGGAAAACTCCACCAAAGTAACAGACTCTCTGAACATCAGAATGAACTAAACAGAAATCAATGACTCCATAAAACACAAAGAATTATCAGAACAAAATAAAAAAATGGGAACAATAGGAAAAGCATAAGGTATATGCTATCAAACTACCAAAGAACTAGAAACTACTATAGAACTAGAAAAAAAAAATAGCACAGGTGCTGATGTAATCCTCTACATAGAAGAGGTCAGGGAATCTGCTTTCTTTCAGAAAGTCATGATGATATGAATGAAATAATAATTATAAAATGTTTTGCACAGTGCCTGCCACATAGTGAGTGCTATATAAATATTAGCTATTGTTATTATTACTATTTATAATATCAGTGCCTTATTCCTTGAGTGAGAGCAGTTACATTCTATAACTGCTAACCACATTGAGAAGAGGGTTGATTATGAAGCAGAATTGAGGCATATTTAAAAAGGCAAGAACAGACTCTTCGCATGGCTCTTTCCAGAATTGTCAGCCCTGAAGAAGGAGGATTTTCTGAAAGCTTCCAGGTATAAGAGGGGCATTAGAGCCATAATGCAGTCGAGAACACAGCCCTGATGTAACTTCTGTCATTGCTGTGTATATTCTTCCTGCCTTGACATGACTTAGATGACTACAACCTTGTAACCTTTTATAGGTCAGGAGTACAAGCCATCAGGAAGTTCAGGAGAAAATCCAAGCTGGATATTTTAGCCAACTTGTTTGGTACTAAGGTCCAGAGGAATGGCCTTCAGGACCTAGATCAGAAATAACTGAGATATGGATTCATCCAGGGGCTTTGCCACATTTATACACAAATTTGGTGGGATCAGTGCTGTGTAGAGACTACATTGCGGGTGCAGCTAGGTGGATCTGTACATAGGAAGGCAGGTCTGGAGTTGGGAGGACCTGGATTCAACTCTGGCTTCAGATATTTCCTTCCTATGTGACAACCCTTGTTTGTCTAGTCCTTCCCCTTCTGTCTTACAGTTGTTACTAAGACAAGAGTTTAAAAAAAATTAAAAAATAAAAGAAACTACATTAATTCTGATCCCATTCTCCTAAGGAATGTAATAATAAAGGAGCCAGTAACCAATGTTTGATAGAAGGGGAGATAGAGAGAGTCTGTATGGTGAGTCTCTCTTCCAGCTCTTCCTGTGCCCAAATATATACTGGGAGACTTCGAGGGGGTGTCACCCTGAAACTGGGTGACCTGGATGGTTATGCCACCCCACAGGAATTGGGAGCAAGGCTTCCCTATAAGAGGAGGTATGTGGTACCCTAATCTGATTTTGAATAAGGATGGGGTTCACACAAACCTCCCCCCTGTCAGTCAATTTCACAGCGGGTGGTCTGGCTTCAAGATGGAGGTAGCCAGACCAAGCTGTGGTTCCCCTCTCCCTTGTTGTCTCTCAGGAACTCTGGAACACCATCTGATGGTTGAATGGCTTTTATTAATCACAATTCAGGGATTGGGGAAAGGGGTGAAGGGCAGAGGGATTTTGGGGTGCCCTCTTCGCTATTGGTATGAGGTCCATCACTTGGGTGGGATCCCCAGTGGTTCTCCCCTCACTCCTTCTCCTTCTGTTTTTCTGTTTCTATCCTTTTCTATAATTGTAAGTTTGACTGAAAAGGGTCTCTCAGTAAGATTGGATAATGGGTGAAGGAAACTAAGAAATTGCTCCCAAAATGGAGTCCAAACTTAGCTGACTTGATGGTTGAAGTCTTGATGGGTGAGATTCGATGGAATGGCTTTGATTAGGGAATCAGGGTTTCAGTTTCCAAAGAAAGATCCTCAGGAAGCCCTCAGGACTCCAAGCTGGGATGTCCACCTCCTCCCTCTCTCAGTCCTCTGCCGGAAGCCCTCTCTTCCCCTTCCTCCTCTGGAGAATTTCCCAGCATTCTCTCTGGTTTCAACTGTTGATAACTGTCACCAACTGCCTTCTTCTGGCTCCTTTTGTCCCATCCCCTTGCACAAATCCCATCCTTACAGGAACCAAGGTGATATAGAGAAAAGTACACCCCCAAATGTTGAAAGGAGTAGCAAAATGCTTGGACATTATGTCTTTGCAGTACGTATGATTCTGGAAAAGATAATTGATTTTAATTGGCTAAATGGAACTGGAGTACCATCATCAGAGTTTAGATTCCATTCCATAATATTAGAGGAACATTTTAATCCTTCAGGAGCCCCACTAGATCCTTGAGGGAGAGATGTAGCTTTCCACACCTGCAAAGAGTGAATCCGGAGTTATTGCTCCAATAACAAAATTCTTCTGGAGGAACAAAAGATAAAGGATCTTAAGAGAATTGAAAGTCAGAAGGAAGGAAGCCTAGAAGTATGAGCTCTCTAATTAATAGAAGTTGATCAGCAGAACAGATTATAATGGCTAATGTTTAGCAACTGGCTGCTGGGGAAAAAGTATACAATCATTTTCTTAACTCTAGATGATATCAACAAAAAATAAATAAATCAAGCCCTGAAGTATGTGCTAAATTTTGAGACATAAATGTTCACACTGAAAACTTATCAATTTGCTCTGTTTCACTGGTATGATGTGGTTTCAGCATACCCCAGAAGTATTGGAACATAGTAGTATAGTTTTTGATAAACCCAAAGACTTCAATTACTGAAGTAGGGACTCAGTATTTGAAAACAATTCTTGAAAAAATTGGAAAGAAGTAGAGGAGACATTAGTTTGAGATCAACATCTCATATCATATGTCACAATAAGCTTCAAATGCATATATGACCTATATAAAAAGGTCATATCAGGGGCAGCTGGGTAGCTCAGTGGAGTGAGAGTCAGGCCTAGAGACGGGAGGTCCTAGGTTCAAACCCGGCCTCAGCCACTTCCCAGCTGTGTGACTCTGGGCAAGTCACTTGACCCCCATTGCCCACCTTTACCACTCTTCCACCTATGAGACAATACACGGAAAGTACAAGGGTTTAAAAAAAAAGGTCATATCATATAGCAATTAGAAGAAAAAGAAAGGACATATCATTTACAATTATGGATTGGCAAAGAGTTCTTGATACAAAATGGGATATAGAGAATTGTAGGAGATTAAATGGGCAGTATTCATCAGTTAAAATGGAAAAGATTTTGAAAGAACCAAATTACAAGATAAACTGAATGCTGAGGAAATTAAAAAATCTTTGTGACAAGTTTCTCTGGTAAATGTCTGCTATCTAAGATATGTAAGGAACTGATTCAACTATATAATGAAGAGCCATTCCCCAGGAGATAGTCAAAGGATATGAACTATAATTCTCAAATATCCAAATCACTTGTGATATCAGAAATGAAAAGTCAAACAACTCAGAGGTTCTTTACACCCACCAAACTGGCAAAGATGAGAAAGAGGGGAGGTCAAAGTCATTAGAGAGGCTTTGGGAAAATAGGAATACTGGTGCCCTGCTGAAGGGCTGTGAATTTGTTTGGTTATTCTGGAAAGCAATTTGGAACTATAATCAAAATTGATAAACTGTGCCTATGCTTTCATCCATCAATACCATTTGATAGGCGCATATCTGAAAGAGATACAAGAAAGAGGAGGAAAACTTATGCTTATGAAACATATCCTCAGCAACACTTTTTGCTGTAAAAAAGAAGTGGAAACCAAAAGGATGCTGTTTGCAGTAACGGAAAAAATTATGGTATATGAATATAATGCAACATTATTGCATGATTAGAAATAAAGAAAGATCTAGACTCACAGAATCCTGGGAAGACTTGTATGAACCTATTGAGAAAAAAGTGAGCAGAACCACAAGAAAAATTAATGCAATGACTACATCATTTTAAAGAAAACAACTCTGAAAAACTCGAGTACCCTAACCAATGCTATGATCAACCACGACTTCAGAGGATTGATGATGAACTGCCAGAGAGGTGATGGTTTAGATATTCAGAATAAGGCTTACATATTTAGACAGGAGTGATGTGTAGATTTATTTTGCTTGACTATATTATTTTTTCCCCAAGGGTGGGTTTTAAAAATTGGGTAGGGGGCCTAGGGGAAAGGAAGTTAGTAAAAGATGAAAAAAAGAAAGAAAAGAGGTTTGATGAAGTACTTTAAAGAAAGCACAGAAAAGACTAGAAGTTGATACAATAAAAGAACAGAAAGGGCAGTGAGGTATCACAGTATATAGAGCACCAGAGTTAGAGTCAGGAAGAACTGGGTTCAAATCTGGCCTTAGAAACTTCCTATGTGATCCAGGGCAAGTCACATAACCCTGAATGCCTACCTCTTGCCACTTTTCTGTCTTAGAATTAATATTAAAACAGAAGGTAAGGGTTTTTGAGAAAAAAAAACAACCCATAAGCTCAAAAACACAGATAGGTAGACATCTGTGAAAGTATTATGTTGAATTTATTATATATAATTAAAAAATCAGCTGGATGTAGAGGACTATTTGCAATTTCATATGCAATTTCCTTTTACCCTTCTTTGTAACTGAAAATGTTCATGCTTGTGGGTGTCTGTCATATTCAGAATAACAAAAAATTAAAGTTAAAACAAAACAAAGCAATTTAGGTTGATAAGAACATGGTCCACCTACCACTGATAGTTCCAGCTCCCTGATTTAATTACCACCCTGGTAAAGGAATATTAGATGCCAATGAGTTATTCTTTTCTCTGCTTATCTTCAACTAGAGCACATGAATTTAAAAGGCCAAAGAGAAAAGTTGTCTTATTCCATCTTCATTTGCCTTATTCAAAGGCCTGGCTAAGTCATTCTTATTGTAACTAGGATACAGGGATAATATTTGTTCTGAAAATTATTTGCAGCCGCCTAAGGAACACCTCCTGTAGGACTTGACTTAAAGTTTAATATAAATATCAGATGTTCTTTCTCAACATCTGTGGTACATCCTGCTATTACTGAACATCAGTTTATGTCTGTGTCTTAGTGTCTCTCTGAATGGAATAACAGGCAAGCTTGTTTTTTTTTTTTTTTTTTAACATTAGTGTTAACAGATATCTTAATCGGTCTTCTGAGACTACTGGTGAAAGTTCTGGAGATGAGATAGAATTTCAGAGCTGGAAGATACGTTAGAGGTGATCTAGCAAATGCTCTTATTTTATGGATGAAGACATTTGTGTGAAGCTCAGAAATGTAAAGTGAATTGCTCAAGGTGACACAGTAAGTTAGTGGCAAAGCTGAGGTGAGAACTGATAATCTTGGATGTAAGCATACTAGTGGGAGCTTGAGCCAGCATCATTGAAATCACCCTTCACCCCCTCAGATGAACCCCTAGAACATCTCTCCCTGGAGAGTTGTTGCCAGACTGGTTCTGGGAACTCATCAGTGAGAATGGGAGTTGGGATAAGAATCCCCTGAGCTTATGTGGGCTATATTTGCACCTCACTTTTAACTTTTTTTAAAGTGCTTTCGCAAAGAACTTCTAATAGAATTTTTGAGCTAGAAAGGACTAAAGGTCTATCTAATCCAAATTTCTAATTTTATGAAAGAGGAATATGAGATTCAAAATATGGAGAAAGACTTGCCCAGGACCACAAAGCCAATAACACACAGAGATGAAAAGAGAATCCAGTTTTTCTAATTGCCAATCCAATGCTCTCATTTTAGTCTTATGGCTCACCTTGAATCTTCAGCTAGTCTCCCAGGAAAGATGGTTGCTACAGAAATAACTACAATTCATATTAAGATATGATCAGTGATTTGGAAGTATTTTGAAGCTTTATGCCATTCCTTACCTCAAAGATAGTCAAATGATCATGAAATTTTAGATATGGAGACTAGTCCAACCCCTTCATTTTATAGAGAAAGAAACCAAGGACCATTCACAAGATACTTTCCTCCATCCAGTCCTGAGAAGTGAGTAATGGAATTATAATTATTTCTACTTTTTTTGGGATAGGGAATTTTGGCTCAATAAGAAAAGTGATTTGTTTGTAAAAATCATCTTGCTGTTAAGTGTCAAGAGTCAAGTCAGAGTCAAGATTCAAGCCTAGGTCTCTTGACTTTATTTGACTCCTTTCCCTATATCACGTGCCCTCTTTTTTTTGATCTTTTCCCTTCAGATGTTTAGTGTGACATTTTAGGACTGGCACCTCTAAACTCTCTCATCTCATAGCCTTTTCTAATCAGAGTGGATATTATTTTATATGCAACTAATATACTATTTATATGCATAATATAGAATTGAATTATATATAATATTATAGTATATAACGATCATTTTTTGTTGTTTAGTCATTTTTTTCAGTTGTCTCTGAGTCTTCAAGGCTCCATTTGGGGTTTTCTTGCCAAAGATACTGGAGTAGTTTGCTCTTTCCTTCTCTAGCTCTTTTTATAGATGAGGAAACTTTGACAAATGGTTAAGTGACTTGCTCAGGGTCCCACAGCTAGTAGGCATCTAAGACCAGATTTGAAGTCAGGAAGAAGAGTCTTTCTGAATTCAAGCCTGGAATTCTATCCATTGTATCACCTGGCTGCCCATAATTGATCAATACATAATTGCAAATACTATTAATATACAATCAATATACTATTTTACATTATTCTCTGCATAGAAAAGTATATAGTACAAAAAGTGCTGGACCTATTGTCATGTGAAACTTAGGTTTGATTTTGCCTTTGACACTTGCTAGTTAAGTCACCTTAGAGATATTACTTAGTCTTATTTTTTGGCTTTAGTTTTTTCATGTATAAAATAATATTTGCAGCCCTGTTATAATAAGGCTGCTATGAAGACAGGAGACAACACGGTCCGAAGTGAGGTGTGTTGAATTTCAGTGAAAAATTGGGAAACCCAGGACTGAGTTCCACAATTCCTTCTGCTATTTATTACCTCTATCACCCAAGGCAAGTCACTTATCTTCTCAGTTTCCAAATTTATATTGCACTAGATGATTTCCAAGATCCTCTCTAGCTCAACTATTTTTTTTTCATGAGAAGCCTGAATAGAAGATGTCAAAATCAGGATCAAATGAGAAAATGGATGGAAAGTGCTTTGTAAATGTTAAAGCACAATATAAATGTCAGCCTCTGTTATTCTGTATGATTCTAGTTTCTTGTGCCTGTGACGTATCTGGAGGAATCAGAGGCTTTACTGCATGAACTACAGGCATATTAATGTCCTAATGAAAAGACACTGGTCCTGAGAGGCAGCTCCTGATTTCAAAGAGGGCTTGGTACAAGGTAGGGAACAGTTAGGTGGAGAGCAAAGCTGCTTTTCAGTCTGATTTTGATTTTTTTTTTGGTTCCATAACGAAGCACAGGCCCCTTCTGTGTCAAGAGAGGTGATGTGTGAAGCATCCTGGCTTGTATAATACATGTGGGATTTTTATAGCTCTAAATGTACAGATTATTTATAGCTGCATCTATAGGAATAAATATAGCTTCCGAAATAGGAGCTCCTGGCTCTTCATTCTACTTCTCTGCTCGATTCCTGCCATTTGTCACTGCTGACATCAGGTTTTAATTTACAGACCTGAGGTGATGCCTTTCTACAGTTTAGGTCTGTTCAGTCTTTGGTTTTACAACGGGGCCGATTACTCTCTCTGCGGGGGCAGGAGGAAGGATGAAAAGGAGGACAAAATGGCACCTGGAGACTGATACTTAATGAGACTACTCACTGGGGAGGCTGACTCTATAGCAGACTCAAGTCCTGACTCACTGGAAGTGGGGGAGGAGGTGAAGTGGGGTTGTGAGGAGAGAGCGAGGAAGGAATTATCCTCACTTTATTATCCTCAATTATCCTCACAGAGGGTATTATCCTTTGAGATAAATCCTCAGTTTCATCAAATTGAGAAGCCCCCCTGCTCACATCCTTATACTTCTAAAGGCAACATTGTTAAATGTTGTTTTGATAGGTGCTGTGACATTATATCTAATGATAATGATGATGATGACAATGATAAAATAATAATAAATAATAATGATGATATTAATAACCATTTATAAAGTTTGCAAAACCCTTTAAATAAACTATCATATTTGACCTTCACTGCCATTCTAGTTCTCTATAAGAGGTTCTTTTTTATGTGTTATGGACACTTTTGGCAGTTGCTGGAACCTATGAATCCCTTCTCAGGATATTTGTAAAAGAATTTTAGGATTACAAAGAAAATTAATTATGTTGAAATACAATGTCCAAATATAAAAACAATGATTTCAGAGACCCTAGGTCAATGATGGCAAACCTTTTAGAGACCGAGTACCCAAACTGCCCTCTTTTGCCTCATGTGAGCTGCCCCCTTACCCCAGACAGAGGAGGGAGGAAGCACTCCCACTCAGCTGCTAGGCAAAAGGGCAGGAAAAGTTCTCAGGTGTGGTGGTGGTGGTGGGGAGTAGCTCCCTGTGGCATGTGTACCATAGGTTTGCCAACACTGCCCTAGATTAAGAACTCCCATTCTCCAATTATTAGTCTTATTTTATGGGAGGTTCAGAGGACTAAGTGACTTCTTTAAATCCCAGAGCTAGTGTCAATGGTAGGATTTGAATCCACATCTCCCTGACCTCAAGTCCACTCTATCCAATTATATCCTACTAAAGTAAGAAAGCATGGTTATAGGAAAAATGACTAGTGATAAATGGGAGTTTTGACTTAAACTGTTGAATTTATAATTTAAAAGAAGATTACTACTTAATATTAAAAAATACTTTCTAAATATTGTCATTGTCTCAAAAGGGAATGGTGTTTCTCAGGAAGTAGTGAGATTCTTGTCACTTAAAGTCTAAGCAGAGGATAGATAACCACTTTTTTTTGAAATTATTTTTTTTATTTTGAATATTGTCTCCTAGTTACATATTTCATGTTCTTTCCCTCTCCCCCAATCCCCCTAACCCCACCTTAGCCCATGCACAATTCCACTGGTAGATAACCACTTTTTAGATAAAAGTGATCTTCCAAATTTCTCAAATCACTTTTCTCTTATCATAGTCTACCTTCTATTACACTTAGTTGTGTGCCCGAGTGTTATGTAGAGATTGTGGTCCCCTGGAATTCTGGGTGAGGCTGACCCTGTATTTTGCAGGGATTCCATGCTGCAATCTCTACATAACACGAGGCATCCTCCAAATTAAATTGTAAGATGTCTGAAGGTAGGAAGAGTATTGTTTTTTCATCTTGGTATCATTGACTATTATAGATTCCCTGAACAAAGTTAAAATTTAATAAATGTCTACATTTGAATTGAATATTCTAGCAGAGTTTCATACTTCTAAAGACAAAACTTTGAAGACTCCAGACTACCTTATTCTGTGCTCCTTCTGCCTTTGGGGGACTCCTTTCCCCATCACTGGATGTCCTTTTTGTCTGTGCCCTCATTTTCTTATCAAATTATTCCTCTCAGAGCCTTCATTCACACAGAGGGACTGATAACAGCTTTGAGTATGACCCTTGCCCAGGGATAACTGCTGTGGAACAAATATCTTAGCTAAATAATGGATCTCACATGCTAGCAATTCTGGAATTTTAAGAGGAGAAGGAATTGAAGTCACCTGAAATTACACTGTTAGGATTCTGTTACTGGTATACTAATGCACTGAATATTTAAATGGGGAATATACAAAGCAACTTAGAAAATCTTTTTTTTTTAAACCCTTGTACTTCGGTGTATTGTCTCATAGGTGGAAGATTGGTAAGGGTGGGCAATGGGGGTCAAGTGACTTGCCCAGGGTCACACAGCTGAGAAGTGGCTGAGGCCGGGTTTGAACCTAGGACCTCCTGTCTCTAGGCCTGACTCTCACTCCACTGAGCTACCCAGCTGCCTCAACTTAGAAAATCTTTGACTACCACTGACCTCTGTAAGGCAAATAGGCTTTAAAATATGGGCCAAGAGTAATGCTTCCTGGTTCAGATACTTGTGATGTTCAAAACTTGAAAGGCATCTAGAGTTGTGGGTTTGAAGCTTAATACTACCAGTTGCTAATTTTGTACTAAGGGCAGATCACTTCCCTCCTCTGAATTTGTCTATAAATTTAGGGGTTTGTGATTTGTACTCTCTTAGACCCCTCCAAACTCCAAAAAAAGCTAAACATCTAGGGGATTTGTGATTTCATTTTCTTTGTATATGAAAATGCTTGTTTTGTTTCATTTTGTATAATTTGAAATAAAAATATCTAATTTCATCACTTTATTTGTTTTTCTTTTAGAAATTAAAAAATCTGTTTTGGTGGAAGAATTCAGTGTATATAGAGATGGATATTTGCATTCTCTTAACTAGATAAAAGAATCAAAAAATAAATAAGCATTTATTTAAAAAAAAGAATTAAAGGGAAAAATTACATTTGATGTCCAAAAATTGTTCATACCTTTTCAGGACTTTAAAAGTTAAATTCTTGACAAACTGAGCAGTTTAGGTGAGTTTATGTTGGAAGGAGGAACCTAGCCGGAAGAAGGAAATACTCTTGAAGGAGAGGAAGCTCTCCTTCCTTTCTCTTGAAAGCCATGTAGTTTTTATTTTTTTTAAACCCTTACCTTCTATTTTAGAATTGATACTAGGAACCAATTCCAAGGCAGAAGAGTGGTAAGGGGTAGGCAATTGGGGTTAAGTGACTTGTCTAGGATCATATAGCTAGGGAGTGTCTGAGGGCAGATTTAAACCCAGGACCACCCATCTCCAGAACTGGTTCTTTATTCACTGAGACACCTAGTTGCCCAGTCATGTAGTTTTGAAGTAAGGCTACTCATACAATAGGATACACTGTATCCACCAGAAAGTAGAGAAGCATATTTGGGATAAACATGGATATAGAAAAGCACCCCTTGCTTAATGACCCCCAGTGGCTCCCTATTACCTCCAGAATCAAATATAAAATCCTATTTGAAATTTAAAGCCCTTGACAGTCTGGATCCCTTCTATTTTTACACTTTTCATGTATTTATTCCCTTCCATGTACACAGCTCCCAGGAACACAGAAGTTTCTTGCTAACTGGAATCTCCAAGATTTGATCAGGAAACCTCAGTTACCTCCTTCTACCAGATACAAAATGGCCACAGCAAGTAACCCTCAGCTCTCCTCCATGTCCAGTAATCAATGGACCCCAACAGGCTCCATGTGTTGCCTTCTAAGCAGTCCTCCCTTTCCAGAATGGGATCCGTAGAGTTCAGGCTTTGCAAAGTCAATCACAGACCCTTGCAAAACTCCTACCTGCCTCCCTCTTGTCTGTTCACCTATGTATGAGTGCCAAATTGGGGAAATAGCCCAGTGGGAGTTTTGCATACTTTTATTTCATTTATAAATGTCTTTTTAATTAAATGATCTTTATAAACAACATTAAACAACAGTATAATCAATTTGGCTTTCTTTATAACTATTTAAGTAAGTAATTTTCAATATTAAGGTACAATAACTATTTAATAATTCTTTCAAATTCTATCAGAATTCTTGTTCATTCATTCCTATTCAGTCTTTTTCTTATATGGTCATGGCTAGCTTATATTCTGGTTTCTAATTATGCCTTTTTTTCAATTTACCTTATTTCAAAAAATTCCTTCTAAATTTCTTCACATTTCTCATACTTGTCTATTTTACCTTATAATTTATGTTAAATTATAACATTTCATTATATTAAAGTGCTATCATTTATTTAAATCTTCCACAATTGTTGAACATAATGTTTTTGTTGCATTTTTTTGGCCATCACACATAACACTACTATAAAAATCTTTGAACAGAAAGCTCACTATTTTTTGGATACATTCATTTCTTTAGCATCTTAGAATCCTAGGATATTAAATTTGGAGGAATGTTAGGGACCATCTGGACCAATACTCCCCCATCTCCATCTTTCTAGTTCATCTCCATCTCATAGTTCAGAAATTCTCATTATCATATTTTCATTGTTTCTTAAAATCTCATCACATCAATGTGAAGGTTTTCCACCTTCAGTGTTTATTTTATTTCGTGGAGGAGCCTTCGCATATTCCCGCTGTGTTGGAAAGGCAGAAGCACTAACGGTCTGTGATTCTAAGTAGGGCTGGGCTTAAGCACAGGCAGAGTAGGTGGCCATCCACATGTCAAACAGGCCTTTTTTGCTCCCTGAATATGTTCTTTCCTCTCCCCCTCCTCTTTATTCTCTTTTCAGCTTGTCATGGTATCTGAAATTCTCACATCATCTCCACTTTAAATGTTAATACAAAACCAGTCCCAGGTAGATGCCAGGGAGTGGAATAAAGTATATTGGGGGGTGGGTGGGGGAAGTGAGTGATCAATAGAGATTCATGGAGGCAACAGGAAAGGATCCCAAAATATAGAATTTCAGGCTGAAGAAAATATAGAATACAGACTGTCAGAACATGAAGGAAACAAAAAACATGGAACTTAGAATGTCAGAGCTAGAAGAAAATAGAACATCAAAGTATCAGAATCGTATTAGACCTTAGCACTCAGAATGTCAGAATGCAAAGAACATAAAACTATAGGTGACAATTCTACTTCTATTAATTTACCTCTTTTGGTTTATTAAATACAGTTATATATTACAATTATACATTTTTGTTATTTAAACTATAAATATTGTGAAATTAGACTTTCAGAAGTAGAAGACAACTTTGCATTGAGAAGGTTAGAGCTAGAAGCAAACAAAGAATGTAGAATGTTAGATTTGGAATGACCCTTTGATCCTATCAAAGCTGGAAGGGATCTTTGAATGTGGAATCTCTGAGCTGGAAGGTAAGACAGAGATTTTGTTCAATCCTCTACATTGTATAGATAAGAAAACAAAAAAAAATGGACTCCAAGCAGCATTTATGGTAAATAGCTTCATTAAGTTCTTTTCATTCCACCACAGATTTCCTGTCATAGTTGCAGTTGGAAAGAAAGCATTATTTCTAAGTGGATAGGAAGAATTGTGCTGTTGATATCATGAATAAGACATTAGGAATTTGGGGAGAATCAATTTTTTTTTAAAGAAGCCTGAGCCATATGCTTTATTGTCTCTGGATTTGATTTGTGGGAAGACACAGAGGACCATGGCATTATAATTATTCAGATCAGTTGTTATGAAACATCCTACAAATCACAGTGATTATCAAACCCTACTTGGTGTGACATTTTATTCTCAATGTTAGAAAACTTCAAAGTTTAGGGGGAAGAAACCAACATTTTCTGCTTCCCAGCTTTAGCCTTTTCCCTAACTCATTTCCTTTTCACCTCCAACTTCTTAAAATGAAGTTAATCCTTTTTCTCAGGCTCTATTGTCATGGGGTTTAATCAACTGTCTTGGTTTATACTCTGCAGTATTCCCTGGTAATGACAAATGTAGCTCACATTTCTATAGGGCCTTAAAGTTTACAAAGCATCTTCTTCACAACTAATCTTTGTGCAAGTATTAGCATACCGATTTTATAAATAAATAACTGAGGCCCAGTAAAATGAAATGACTTTAATATGGTCCAATAGCTCATGTCTAAGGCAAGATCACAATTTATGTTTTCTAACTCTATTTTTGGTACTGTTTCTGTTGTAATAGGTTAGGGGTTCCGGTGCATGCCCAGAGGAACTCCAATAGCATTTCTCTACAAAGAGAGGCTCAAAAACTGCCTCCATGAGAGCTATGACATCGTATGAAGAAGGTGACTTGGAGATACTGTAGAGGATGCGGAGTCATTTTGTATCTGGTCCCATAAACATGGCAAATGAGAAGTTCTTTGGCTACAGAGGCATTCAAAAGATACAATCAGTTTTTGTTGTTTCTTCTGGGAGTTTTGTTTGTAGCATGGTGCTGAGAAAAGAACTTAGAAGACAGGGTTCAAGAGGATATGAAATTCTTAAAAGGTAAATGGGTGGAGACCTTGCAGGACTATGGACAGTGTGAGGCCAGTAACAACCACTGACATGCTAAGATTGGCACAGAGGATAGAGAGTTGGGTCTGAGGTCAGGAAGATCTGAGTTCAAATATGACCTAGGACACTTAGAAGTATATGACTTTGAAGCCACTTAACCTTTACCTGCCTCAATTTCTTCCACTGAAAAATGAGAATAATCATAGCACCCACCTCACAGGGCTGTTGTGAGGAATACATGATACAATATTTGTAGAATGTTTAGCATATTGCCTGGAAAATTCTTAGTAAATGCTTATTTTCTTCCCCCACCAGTTCTTGGGGTCAAGTTATTTGGCAATGCAACTCAAAATGGATAACAAATATACCTGCTAAGGCTAAATACTGGTAGGAGACCAAAAGTCAATAAGTATTATAAAAGAAAGCTGAAAAGAACTTCAAAGAGAGAGAGAGAGAATAAAAAGCAAGGGTGTATCACCAATTTTAACTAGCTTGGGAGAGCTCATTGTCAAATTTTTAGTTTGAGCATTTACACTTCAGAAATTCTACAAATAATGGCTTGCTTTATGGTTTTATTGATTTCTAGACTTTGGAAAGTATTAATAACGTGAATTGAATTTTGAGTGTATATTTATATATGTTGTTATCTTGTTATGATAATTTGGGAGTTATAGATCCTGATGGGTCATAAATGTAAAGTAATGATCCCAAAAGGTCAACCCCAAGTGCAGTTTGACACAATAGGAGAAAGTGTTGAATCTTCTTACTTCAATAACTAGATGAATTTCTAACAGTTGATTGGTACTGCAGTTTGAGAACTGAAGGAATCAGCTGATTGGTGAACACAGCTGACTAGTCTTATATTGAATCTCTGGGAGCTTGAAGTTCATTCAATGATTGACAGATAAGTCAGTTGGATAGAACGTTCCCAGAGAGGCATGCGAAAGGCAGGAGGGGTCGGTTGAGAACCCGGAGGAGAAGTTCTGGGTCTTTTACCTGTGCTGAGGCTAGAGATCGGTGGTCTTGGAGTGAGAGAGTGCAAAACACCACTCTGCAAGCTCTTCCTGTCCTTCATATACCATTATCAACCTGTACTTGACCATCACCTCGGTGTCTACTGCCCCTAGATATTAGGAGTTTCATCATCTAGTTATCTAGGCTTCCCAGGGCCCGGGAGGGATCCGGGAAGTGGGCAGGAGATGAAGAAGAGGGTGGAAAGGGTGGATATATCTCAACTGTTAAGGCTTAAGATCTACAGAAGAAGAAGCTGAAGATTTCCCAGCACTTTACCTACTCTGGTCTAGCCCTGGCCAGGCAGAACCAGAGGGAACTAACATTGTTTCTTCATTTGCCTGCAGTTAGGGTTTCAATAGTAACAATTAAAGTAGGGTCTCCTATTACCTCAGTCCTTTACCCTTATACTTCTTATTAATATATAAAGTTTAAAGTACCTTCCTAAATCAGTTTCAAAGCTTGTTTTGGGAAGGGAGACAACGCAGTCAGAATATCAACGTTATCCTAGCTGAAGAGCCCAATTTAATAATATCAATTAACCCCAGGTGGGTCCTGAAGGGATAAACCACTTTGACCTGAAGGATCCTGCCTGGGCAACTGTTATAAGGAGAAGTGTCATCTTATCCTCTCTGTACATCATTTCTACTACCTTAAATAGATACAAGTGACCTCCTTTAAATATAACACTAGTTCCAACTAAATCCCTAAGAAACTAATGAAGATGGCTGTATTCTTTTAATTACTAAACTAGTAGACTTGTGTGTTAGGTCTATCAAGACAATTTGGTTTAGGCAACTGGTTCTGACTGCAGATTTGACTCAGAATATGATTTGAGGATTGATAAATTGTAATCTTCTTCCCTAACAACCAAGATGACATCTTCAACTGATGCCCTCTTTCTAGAACCTTGAGAATCACAGACAGGTTTAAAGATAGCTTCTTTGTAAATGATTTAATGTTGATAATTATAGGTGGAAAGGGAAAATGGGATTAATGATGGAAAGTGGGAATAGGATTTCTAAGTTGAATCTAAGTTTATGAATAGTTGTTGAATCTCCCAGATAATCAATTGACAATCAGGAGCCTTTGGATAGCTTGACAACCTAGCCAGGCCAGAAGACCTGATCCCTTTTGATTGAAGTTTTGCTCAGCTGACAATAATTTGGTCTTGGAATAAATCTTCTTGATGATCTATCAACCGAAGTTGATAGATAAGGTTGAATGTATTTCTAGTTGGTAGTGATTGAGAGTAATATCAGAATTAACTCTGCCCTAGCCTCCCTCCTTTGCCCAGTTTTATCTCAATGACTGAGACCAGGAGTGGTCCAGGTTTGCCCCTAATATGGGCAGTTTCCAACCACCCCTTGGCTCATGCCAGGCTCATGCCACCTCAGTTCATTCTGATTCCGTTCAGGTAAATGGCAATCAAGCTTGACCCAACATGGCTGCTATTAAAAATCCTTACACTGTATATGTACATACACACACATATAAATAAAAACTGGAGAGCCTGGTTGTTAAACCTTTGCCAGCACATCCCTGGTAGTAGTAGCCTAGAATGTTTTGAAAATCTCTGCTGTCAATCAGAGCCTCTTCTTTGCCATGTAGTTAGCTTCCTGCAACCATTTACAGAATGTCTTTGCATGCTCCAGAGTCTCTCTAAGGCCCTTCCTTTAATATCATCTTGACTTTCCTGGAAGCAAGCTTCCAACTTCTCCACATGGAGAAATACCATCCTCAGCTCATGTAGTAGACAATCAGTGTGCAAGATATTGCAAGATAGACAGATCTCTATATTTCTCAAATACAAGACATAACCCTTGTCTCCTCTGCTCCAATTTGTCTGGAGAGAGAGATTTCTGTATGTTTGTTTTAGAGAATAAAGCTGCCAATGCCTATCAATTACAGATATTCCACTTCCCTGACCTTAAAACCAGTAGAATCACTGGATCAGTTTTCTCTTAACCTCCACATGTCCTCTGCTAGAACTGCTAACAGAAATGTAAGGGGTCACCCACACATGTGCCAAGATAATATAAGATATAACAACAGAGATAACCTTGTTCAATGACTATCTGATCAGTAATATTGAGTGAGACCTAAAATGTGTGGCATTTGCTATTGCCATGTGGGAGATCCAATGAAGAATCCAGAGTGAAAAGGGATTTGTTATAAATGAAGAAGTCCTTCAGATGCTTCTGTTTGTGGATGGTATCTTGCTGGTTGTATCAAGCTTGGGAGCACAGAAGAGCTTCCTCAATGAGTTCCTTAAGTCAGAAGGGTTTAATCTTATCTCACAGGAACAAATAAGTGAAGACCTCCTATTATCCAGACTATGTGGCATGCCCTGGGATATATAACCTCTAGAACTTATCCATAAGTATGTAGTATATATGAGTATGTGCACAATTATATGTGTAATTATGTTTTTATCTTGAACAGATATGGCAATTAATTGGACTTAGAATTGAATAGGAAGAGAAACAGATAGGATTGTCTTTTGGATATTACAAAGTTCTAAATGGTTACAAACTTCTCCTTGAAACAAAGGCTTATCTTTTTTTTTTTTAATATCCCTTCCCTTCCCTTCCCTCTTAGAATCAGTACTGTGTTTTGGTTCCTAGGCAGAAGAGTGGTAAGGGCTAGGCAATGGGGGTTAAGTGACTTGCCCAGAGTCACACAGCTGGGAAGTGTCTGAGGTCAGATTTGAACCTAGGACCTCCTGTCTCTAGGCCTGGCTCTCAGTTCACTGAGCTACCCAGCTGCTCCCAAAGGCTTATCTTTTTTAATACTGACATTCATCTATTGATATTATCTAGTTGTGATGCATAGAACACAACATTATCTAAAGAACTGAATATATCATCTAAGGGACAATGGGAAAATGTATGGTGGATGTGAAGAGGCCATAAGCACCTTAAAATAAGGAACTATAGAGGAGACATCACACAAAGTTTGTAATCAAAGAAATGTAAGTTAGTTCTGCAGTATGAATGATGGATAATCAATGGGCAGCCTGAGTTTCTCAGGTGATATCCTTTGATGCTAGGAGAGCTTGGGAAAGCACATGAGGTAGGTTCCCCTTTGGAATGCTTCTAGTAGGCTAAAGGTAAGAATGGCTCACCAAGCATCAATGGCCTCTGGGAGTCAGAATGCCTGGGATCCTCTCCATATACTTTTACCAAATGGAAGCAGTAGAAGAATCAGAATGGTTCAATGGAAAGTTTGCCATTTTTGGAATTATTTGGAGTTGATACCTTATAATATAGTCCATCTTCTGCTACCTCCACACCCTCAACCCATTATTTTTTAGGTGAAGAAACTGAGGTCTAGAGAACAGAAGTAATTTGCCCAGGATCTCACAATAAATTGTAGTTAGGATTAGAACCCATTCCTTCTCACTCTATGTTCAATGGTTTTTTCTAGATGATTTATCTCATTTTCCCCCCATGAGTTTAACTATGATGTCTATGCAGATGATTCCTAGATCTATACATCAAACCCTAATCTCTATTCTCAACTCCTCCATATATTTCCATTTTCTTTCTGGAAATCTTGATTGGCTATGCCATAGGTATCTCAAATTTAATATATCCAAAATAGAACTTCTCCTCTCCTCTTTCTAGTTTTCCTATTATTGTCATGAACAACACCATCTTTCCAGTCACCCAGGTTTTTTAAATCTCAGTGTTATCTTTGATTTCTCATTTATACTAATTTCACTTATCCAATCAGTTCTACTTTCATAATATGTCTTGGCTATGTCTCCTTATCTCCACTCTCAGATTTATGATCCTAACATAGGCCTTCATCATCTCCTGCATGGACTACAGAAATAGCCTTCTAAGTGATCTTCCAGATTCAAATCTCTCCCCACTCTAATCTGTCCTCTGCTCAACTTACCAAAGTGATTTTCCTCAAAGCTAAGATCTAATCATATCACTCTTCAATCAATAAACTCCAGTAGCTTCCCATTACCTTCAGGATCAAATATAAAATCCTTTGGCATTTACAATTCTTCAAACAGACCCTTTTCTGCCTTTCTAGTCTTTTTACATTGTAATCACCTCTATACACTCTGTGATCCAGTAGCACTGCATTTAAATTTAAATTTATTTAGTTTTATATTTAAAAAAACCCTCTTACTTTCCACCTTAGAATTACCAGTATGAATTGGTTCCAAAGTAGGAGAGTAGTAAGAGCTTAGCAAACTTATCCAGAGTCACACAGCTAGGAAGTGTATGAGACCAGATTTGAACTCAAGACCTCCCATTTCTAGGCCTGTTTATCTACTGAGCCCTAGCTGTCCCTTAATTACATTTTTATGTGCTGCTCTCCTTGTCTAGAATGCTCTCCTCTCCTCTGGGTCCTACTTTCTTTGCCTTCCTTTAAGACTCATCTCAAACTGCACCTTCTGCAAGACACCTTTGCTAATCCCTCTTCCCCAGGTGCCTTACATCCTTTCCAGTCTCTTCACTCTGAGCTTAACCTCAATGTAATATGTACATACATATACATATGTATATATATATATATACATATATATATATATATATATATATATTTGCAAGCTGTCTCCACTTTTAGGATGTGAGATCCTAGAGGGTAGAGACTGTACTTTTGCCTTTCTTTGTATCCCCAAGGGCTTAGCACAATGCCTGACACACGGCAAATACTTCATAAATGTTTGTTGATTGACAAGCAAACCAAGCTAACACAATTTGGTTGCATTAATTGAAGTCTTTGGTCTAGAACTAGAAATTTTTTAATCTTATGATATTTCGAGCTAATCAGAACAGTTTTATATTTAGTTTGATTTACCTCATTTTGGGAAACACATAGATGAGCTAGAGTATGTCCAGAGCAAGGTGACCAGGATAGTGAGGGAACTGAAGATGATTTCATGAAAAAAAACTAGTTGAAGGGAGTGAGATTGTTTAATACGGAGCATAACAGATTTAGAGAGGACGTGAGAGCTGTAACATGCCTGCAATTGGGCCCTTTCCAGTGCCACAAGAGCCTGGGCTTCCTTCCCATGATTCCTGTACTGTCCTTGGAGCTGATCCCCTTTGATGATATGTGCCCTGATCTCTTCCAATGAGTTCCTTAATAAAAGACATACACAGCTGGCTTCTTCTGCTTGGTCTTTATTAGCCACCAAGCCAAGAAGAGAGACTCCTTTGGTAGACTTGAAAGGGAGCAGTTTTTCTCTCTTGTACTCTGTCTTTTCATGTTTCAAATTTGTAGGACTCTCCCTTAGACTTCCAGTAAGGAGGGGGAAGGAATTTATAGACCCTTCTTTTTCCCCCTGCCCTTCCACAATGATAACTGCTCTTTGCATGGCAGCAGGCAAGTCTCTGGTTGCCTCTGTTGCTTTGTGTTTCTTTTCCAGAGCACAGGTGACTGAGTTAGAAATCCCAAGTTGGAACCTGTGGCAAACCCATGAGTTTGAGGGGTTGGGAGCTCCTGGATCTGGGTACTAGTTTCTCAGGAAGAGGTGAGAGCTTTCCCTGTGACTTCAGAACTGCTTCCTTTGGGCCCTGCCTGGCTTAGGTCAATTAGAATAGAGTAGTCAAGTCCTTCCCTTGCCCCTGTGGTTTGCCCTTAGGTTGTAAGTATAGAATCCCTTATTCCCATCCTTCATAATTATTTTCCTCAATTAAACTGTTATATACTTTCACCTTTTTGCCTGCTGGTTCCATAGGCCCTGGCCTAACTGCCATTCCTGTGACAGTTAACAGATTGGCAGTAAATCCTGGTCTCCCTATCCTGGTTGGTCCTGTCTCTCCTTCAACCCAGTGTGAACCCACAAACCATTTAGGTTACATTTTAATAATAAAAATAACATCCCTGGTGCCCCATCATTACTGGTCTTCCCTTGGGGCTCTATCAACTGCTCTACTTAGCGGCAGGGTCCATTTTGTGGAAACTTTGGCCATGAACCACACAAAAACTTTAAAGAGATTTTCCCTTGAGGGTCGGGAGTGCATATAAAATGAGTCTAGAATATAAGAAGAGCCATATTCTCATCTATGGGCCCAGGTTCCTCCAGGACATGAACTTGGGAACCTAGAAGTGGGGCCCCTTAGTAGGAGGAACCCCAGCCCTTGGGGTTAGCAGATCTGTGAAACAAGTATTGAAAGGGTTGTTACCTAGAAAAGAAGTTATATTTGTCCTGCTTGGTTCTAGGGGACAGACATAGGATAAATAGGTGAAAGTTGCAAAGTTCAAAACAAGGAAATGTTCCTAACAAATAGAGAGATGATATAATAATAATATATAATAATACTGAAGGTCTTTGTCCCAGGAGGGAAATGCACAGAGTACTACTGGCCCTTGAAAACTTTTATTAGGAAGGCTGTGGGTTACCATTTTGTCTTGGGGGGGGGGTGGTCTCCTAGGAAACAGAGAGAGAGGATAAAAGCTGTGACTTGAGGGACCCAATCCCTTCTTTTCTGGGCTAGCAATTGGAAGGTAGGCTCCCCCAGATAACTAGGCTTGAACTCCTTAGCAACAGAACAGATTGGAGAAAGGAGGTGACTATAGAGCACTTCTGTTCAAAGTCTGTACCAACTTGTCACAGGCTGTGCCTGGTCCAGTCCTCTGCTTCCCTTGGGAGCAGCTTCTGAGCTGTTCTACCTGGCTATGGGTGAACTTGGGACCCTGGTATACGTGGAAAGTACTATTACCCTCAGCCCCTTGTTCTGAAACATGAGATTGAGGTCAGTTCATGGGAAGAACTGGAGTCCTAGAGGAAGACTATGAGCAGCTTGGGTATAAGAGATATATCTTAGAAGTCCAGAGACTTCTAACTCCTATTCTAACACTAATTCTGGGCCTGTCTGCATTCCCTCTTCTATAAAATGGGATGATTAGACAAGGACTCTTAGGTCCAATTCTAAAAGTCTGTGAGTTTTTGAGTTTTTGACTTCTTTGGCTTCTTCCTCAGTTTAACCTCAGTTTCAGGTAAGAATTGGATAAACCTTCCTCTCTAACATTTTTCCCCAGGTAGATTTCAGTTTTCTCCTCTGTAGTATGATCTAGATGATCTCAAATGATTATTTCAGTTCTAATCTTCTGACAGTTTGACTTCAAGCCTTCATTTTACTCTTTCTTAAAAATCATGTTTTAGCGGCATCCTGGTGGCTCAGTGGATTGAGAGCCAGGCCTAGAGAGGAGAAGTCCCTAGGTTCAAATATGACCTCAGACACTTCCTAGCTATGTGACACTGGGCAAGTCACTTAACCTCTATTGCCTAGTCCTTACCACTCTTCTTCCTTGGTGGAAGGTAAGGGTTTAAAAAAACAGAAAGGAATATGAAAATAAGACAGTGTTGGCCATCAAAGGGCTTACATTTGACCATTTAGCCTGTTTCTCTTTTCTAGGAGAGGCCTTATAATGTGCCCTGGATCTTTTAAAATTTTTTTTTATAAACACCCTTACCTTCCATCTTAGACTCAATACTGTGTTTTAGTTCCAAGGAAGAAGAGCTAACCAGCTGCCTCTTGCCCTGGATCTTTGTTCACAGTTCTTACTGGTGTCTCTGTCTACTGGCAGGAAGTTATAATCATCCTCCTGCTCCCAATTAAGGCTTCAAAACATTTTGTATTTCTTGTGCCAAAGACAAAAATTCCTAGCTCTGGTTCTGGCCTTCTCTGGAGTCTTCAGCCAGAGGTTGGTTGACCACCTGCTGATGATGTTATAGATGAGAGTGTTGGTCATATCCAGGTTAAGCAGGGTGAGCTCTTGGGTGTCTTTCAACTTTGTGATTCTGTAAAATATCAGTCACAGTGTCAGTCAAGGTCTTCTGGGTCTAGACCCACTCTGGCATGTTGGCTCTCCTTCCTGATTATTTCTGAGAAGCCATTAGGTACTTGACAAAAAAAAAATAAAACATAAATTTTCAATGACTGATTAACTTCATTTCCTTGAAATGCAGTATCACACTTGGTAAAATGCAAAGAATTCTTAACTGAGCAGAACTGATAATTCCCTTCACCCTTTCCCCCCAATGAAAAAGAATAGATTACAGCTTGACTCATCGAATGTCTAGACGAAATCACCTCGACACGGCATGTGGGTACTAGTTTTAATTAGCTCTTTGGTAACAGTGTGTTCTGTTGCCCAAAATGTTATTGTTCAACCAATTAAAAACCCCCAAATATTTAATAATAAAAAAATGAAGCTTCAGTAAGGAGTTTCAATAATGCTTGTGCTTTTAAAACAGACAATGCTTTTATCTTAAATGAGAAATCTCACCTGGCTGGGGTGTGTCTTCTGGGGACAAAACTGAAGTTTTTTTGCGACTTGGCCCTCCCAAGAACATGCCCCAGAATGGATGCATCTAATAGAAATTGTACAAAGGGCCCAGCAAATATGCTGCTTGCATGGGAGAATTTCCATTTTTAGCCATAAAAGTCCATCCATTGCATCTATTCAATTTGACAAATGTTTATTAAAAATGCCTACTATGTGCAGGGTTATGTCTTTTGTTCTGGGGATAGAGAGGAAATAAGTGAATTCATTCTTTCAGTGAATAAACATCTATTAAGCACTTACTGTGTGTCATGTTCTGTGCTGAAGAATGCAAAAAAGGCAAGAGTCAGTCTCTGCTCTGCAGGATCTCACAAAATTTTCTTGAATATTTTTTGTGTGCAAGATCCTTGATGCTGGAAACATAAAGAGGAGAAACAAAACAGTTTCTACCAGTATGATTTGAGGAGAGATAGAAATATAAGGCAAGAGAAATTTGAGAAGAAAGAGCTTTATTTCATTTGAGGCATCAAAGATCACAGGATCAAGGATCATAACTTTAGAACTGGAAGGCATCTTAGGGGTAATGACCTGTCCAACCTCCTCACTTTACAGGTGAGGAAACTGAGGCCCATAGAGATGAAAAAATTTGCCCAGAGTTACCTGGATAACCAGGAGCAGAGCTGGAATGTGAACCAATGTCCACTGGTTCCAATTCTAATATCCCTTTTCACTGTACCACAAAGGAAGAGGGGGCATCTGAGCTGGATTGCAAAGGTTTGACATCAACAAATAGAGAAACAAAGGAGGAGAATGTCCATTCCAGCATGAAGTATATTAATAATAATAATGATAATAATAATTAACATTTATATAGCACTTATTATGTACAAGGGTAGCCAGGTGGCCCAGTGAATAGAATGCTGAGCCTGGAGTCAGGAAAAACTCATTTTCCTCTGTTCAAAACTGACCTCAGACACTTACTAGTTATGTGACCCTGGGCAAGTCACTTAACTCTACCCTAGTTTCTCATCTATAAATGGAGCTGGAAAAAGAACATGGCAAACCACTTCAGTATCTTTGCCAAGAAATCCTTAGGTGAGGTCATGAAAAACTGGACATGACTGAAATGATGGAACAACAAAAAATTAGGTACTAAATGATTTACAAATATCATAGCATTTGATTCTCACCACAACTTGGGAGGAAATGCTATTATTTCCCCCATTTTATAGGTGAGGAAACTGAGGCAAATGGGGGTTAAGTGACTTGCCAAAGACCACAAAGGCAGTAGGAGTCTGAGGCCACAGTTGAATTCAAGTCTTCCTGGCTTTCAGGCTCCTGGCTACAGCTGCAAAGCATAAATATAAGGATGGGAAAAAGAAGGATGAGAATAGGAAACAGAGACAGTATGTGTAATAATATAGTTTGAAAAAGCCCTGAATTAGAAGTCATAGGACCTGTCTTTAAAGCCTGACTTCTTAATTTTGGAAGCATAGTCCTACCATTCAGTACTCTCAGGATCTTAATTAAAGTCTCTTCTCAATAATTTTCTTCATGCTTCTTCACAAGATAAGGATTAAAACTCAGTTCTTTCAGGAAATGAGTTCTCTTGGTCCCTTTATTTGTCTTTTCATCAGCTGTCACAGTAACAATCTCTCCAAAATGATACTTAAACCTTCAATCTCCACTTTGATTTCCTAGAGGATGATAGCTGTCCTGCCACAGTTCAAAATACCCTTGCCTCTTGAAGATACAGTAAATCCCCACAGTCTCTTGAGAGAGAGGCTATAGAAGTTAATGTTACATTAGCAAAGGATTTAACAGAACTCTGTCCCTGACACGGAGAGAGTTAGTTCCTCTTTATTAGAGAGATGTGTACTTTCTTTTCACAGGTTTTTTAGTGGTGCCCTTGCCTTTGTGTGATTATACCCAATAGTGAGTTGCTGTCTGTGTTGCTATGCCCACCACGTTGAACCTGTCTTCTTCACCATCTTCCTCTCACCTCATCTAACTAGATTAGCCCAGGCATAGTTGCAACTGGGTACTCATCCAAAATCAGTATGAAAATGAATACATAGACTAAGTGTCTCATATAGACATTTCTAGACCCAATCCCCAACCCCCGTGGAGGGCAGTTGCTCATGGTATGATAGGATGACTTAATTTCTAGAATGGGCTATCTTGCTGCTTAGTTCTCTGACTTCTTACAGCAGAATCTGTATATTCTTTTGAATTTTTAAGCTCTTTTGTTCTTGCTGGGTCTAGACATATTGAAAAGGAAGGAAGGAAGGAAGAAACACAGAAATAAAGAAAGAGAAAGAAAAAGGAAGGAAGGAAGGAAGGAAGAAAAAGGAAGGAGGAAGAAAAGAAGGAAGGAAGAAAGGAAAGAAGAAAGAAATTCAGTTCACTAGTCAATTTGAAATCATTATTAGTTTCCTGTTCACTGCAATTTTTAATCACATTTCTTACCCCCAGTACCTCCACTTCTCACATATGACTTAAAACAAGTTTTTGGGTGATATGTTGTCAGTGGGAACAAATTCTAGTGGGAGACATTGGAAGATATTTTTCAAAAATCTGGTTGTCTTTGCCTCTTTTATCTTTTCTTCACAAACTTTGACTTGGAACATCAGTGAAAAGAGCATAGATCTGGAATTCTGAAGAGATTTCAAACTCCACACTACATAGCTCTGTGCTTTGGGCAAATTATGCCCCATTTATAGGCCTCAGTTTCTTCTACAGATTAGCAGTTACAACACTTATGCTACCCACCAAGAATAGGTTGTTGTTGTGAAGAAAGTGCTTTGAAAGTGTGTAATTGCTAGAATAGGAGCTGATGTTATTATGGGGATAATAATCTTTGAACTACCTTTCTCACAGTCTTGTTATGAAATTTGTAACAGAAAATGGATGAAAAAAACACTTAGTAATCCTAATGTGCTACATAAAGGCAAACTACGATTCTGATGTTGTTATCCCTATTCTTTACATCTTTTTTTGAAGGCACTCAGGTAAAAACAGTCATGAAACAAGTTGGTAGCCTGTTATTATCCTTAAATAGTTAACATTCTGCATGCTAATACACAACTAGGGAAATAATTGCTTTTTTTTTGCAATTAAGTGAAAGTATTAGGATGTAAACTCATCTCCTGGAGGCTCACTGAAAGCATCTTAGGGACTGCTCTAGTAGCAGGCAGGATGACAGGGATGCTATATACTTTATTATGTTCCCATAGGGTTTTGATTTCTCCTGCTGGGTCTTGTTCTTAAATTTTTATGGATCAATGTTAAATTAAATTTTATGGATCTATGTTATGTCTAGATGATCATAGGCAATGGTTCTCTCTGTGATACAATGCTCTAGTACAGTTTATTTGTTGAATCTCAGATTTTGAGGTTTGTATTTGTTATAGAGAGGGGAATTGCAGTATCTTTATATTGTTAACTGTTGTTTGGAGTCTCTCTACTTGATTGATTCAATTTGAGGAAATAGCCCAATTGTTAAATTGTGGTGGAGAAGGGGAGCAGAGAGGAAATTAACTGGGTCTAACTGGGGCTTATTAGTTTTGGAGCTGCTGGAGGAATAAAGGACTCTAGACTTGTGAGGGGACAGTGACAATTAGATAGTCACAGTGATAGGTTGGAGTAGACTGTGAAGCAAAACTCTTTAGAAGATGTGAGAAAAATATATTGTGGATTTTTTATACAATTGATTTAGCTCCTTGTATATTTGAGTAATTAGACCTGTGTCAGAGTTTTTTGTTATAAAGAGTTTTTCCCAGTTTGTTGTTTCCCTTCTGATTTTGGTTGCATTGTTTTTGTTTGTACAAAACCTTTTAAATTTAATATAATCAAAATTATTTATTTTACATTTTGTAATTTTTTCTAATTCTTGCTTGGTTTTAAAATTTTCCCTTTCCCATAGATCTGAGAGGTATACAATTCTATGTTCACCTAATTTTCTTATTGTTTCTTTCTTTATATTCAAGTCATTCACCCATTCTGAATTTATCTTGGTGTAGGGTGTGAGATATTGATTTAAACCTAATCTCTCCCATATTGTTTTCCAATTTTCTCAACAGTTTTTGTCAAATAGTGGATTTTTGTCCCAGAAGTTGCGCTCTTTGGGTTTATCATACACTGTCTTGCTGATGTCACTTACCCCAAGTCTATTCCACTGATACTTCCTTCTGTCTCTTAGCCAGTACCATATCATTTTTGATGACCACTGCTTTACAGTACAGTTTAATATCTGGTACTGCTAGGCCACCTTCCTTCACTTTTTTTTTCATTATTTCCCTTGATATTCTTGATCTTTTGTTCTTCCAAATGAACCCTGTTATAGCTTTTTTCTAGTTCAGTAAAAAATGTTTTTTGGTAGTTTGATAGGTTTGGCACTAAATAAGTAAATTAATTTGGGTAGAATGGTCATTTTTATTATGTTAGCTCATCCTACCCATGAGCAATCAATGTTTTTCCAGTTGTTTAGATCTAGTTTTAATTGTTTGGAAAGTGTTTTGTAGTTGTGTTCGTATAATTCCTGTGTTTGTTTTGGTAGATAGATTCGTAAGTATTTTATATTGTCTAGGATGATTTTAAATGGTGTTTCTCTTTCTACCTCTTGCTGCTGTGATGTGTTGGAAATATATAGAAATGCTGATGATTTATGTGCATTTATTCCCCAATTGATAAATGGGCAAAGGACATGAATAGGCAATTTTCAGGTAAAGAAATCAAAAGTATCAATAAGCACATGAGAAAGTGTTCCAAATCTCTAATAATTAGAGAAATGCAAATCAAAACAACTCTGAGGTACCACTTCACACCTAGCAGATTGGCTAAAATGATAGAAGGGGAAAGTAATGAATGTTGGAGGTGATGTGGCAAAATTGAGACATTAATGCATTGCTGGTGGAGTTGTGAACTGATCCAACCATTCTGGATGGCAATTTGGAACTATGCCCAAAGAGCTCTAAAAGACCGCCTGCCCTTTGATTCAGCCATAGCATTTCTGGGTTTGTACCCCAAAGAGATCATAGATAAACAGACTTGTACAAAAATATTTATAGCCATGCTTTTTGTGGTGGCAAAAAAACTGGAAAACGAGGATATGCCCTTCAATTGGGGAATGGCTGAACAAATTGTGGTATATGCTGGTGATGGAATATTATTGTGCTCAAAGGAATAATAAACTGGAGGAATTCCATGTGAACTGGAAAGACCTCCAGGAATTGATGCAGAGTGAAAGGAGCAGAGCCAGAAGAACCTTGTACACAGAGACTGATACACTGTGGTAAAATCGAATGTAATGGACTTCTGTACTAGCAGCAATGCAATGACCCAGGACAATTCTGAGGGATTTATGGAAAGGAACGCTACCCACATTCAGAGGAAGAACTGCAGGAGTGAAAACACAGAAGTAAAACAACCGTTTGAATACATGGGTTGATGAGGACATGGTTGGGGATGTAGACCTAAATGACCACACCAATGCAACTATCAATAATATGTAAATGTCTTGATGGATCACACAGGTTAAAACCAGTGGAAATGTATGTTGGATATGGGGGAAGGATTGAAGAAGGGGTGAAGGGGAAAGTAAAAACAGGAATCATGTAACCATGGAAAATTTTTCTAAAAAAATAAAATATTTAAATTTGAAAAAAAAATGTTGTAGAAATAAGGAGTGGGAGGCAGTGGAGATGGGCTGACCACACTAATTAGTCTGTATAAGTACCTGATTATGCAAACTATCTTGTTCACTCTCTCTCCCTTCCTCTCTCCTCTCCCTTGCATCCTTGCTTGCTTGCTTCCTTCCTTCTCTTCCTTCCCTTTCTTCCTCCCTTCCTCCCTCCTTTCCTTCCTTCTCTTCCTTCTCTTCCTTGCTTCCTTCCTTCCTTTCTTCCTTCCTTCCTTCCTTCCTTCCTTCCTTCCTCCTTTCCTTCCTTCTCTCCCTCCCTTCCTCCTTTCCTTCCTTCCTCCCTCTAACTCTGTCTATCTTTCATTCTTTCTTTCATTCATTCATACCTGAGGAATTTAAGATTATTGATTAATAGTAGCCAATCTTCCCCAAGTCTATTTGAACTGGGTGAGTCACTAATAGAAATTATCCTATTTATAAATACATTATTCTAGTCAGTAGAGATCTCAAAGGGTGAAAAACTTCAGTTTACAATGTCCTTACACACCTTTTTTTCCACAATGCTTGCTCAATACAGTGCCCATGAACAGCCTGGCACTATTTATTTCATAATGTGGACACCTGTGCTTTGGCTACCAAACTGAAAANCCTCCCTTCCTTCCTTCCTTCCTTCCTTCCTTCCTTCCTTCCTTCCTTCCTTCTTTTCCCTCCCTTTCTTCTTTCTTTCCTCCCTCCCTGAGGTTAAACTCTAGACAATTAACAAAATAATAAATCAAAGCCTGATTGTAGTTTGCTGATTTCTGAGGTGTAAGTGATAATATTGAAAATTTAACTTTTGTGAGCCAGTGCAAGTTGGTTTCAGCACAACATTTGGGAAAGGCATTGATTTTTTTGGGGTGGGGGAGGAGGGCATTCTGTTTTTTTTGAAATTCCATGATCTCATTTGACTTTGAATTATTCAGTGGAAAAGAAGATCCCAGAGGGTTCTTCACAGATGAGAAATAAGTGGAAAATCAGTGGTTTAAGTATGGTCAAAGAATATTATTAGAGTCTAGACCTGATTAAAATGATTCCTTCATTCAAGTCATTCATGCACTCATGCCATTCATTTGTTGATTAATTGATTCATTAATTCAACAAGCATTTAATGAGTATCTGTTAGATATAAGGCCTTCGGCTGGGCACAATGGGGGACTTCAGTTTAAATTCTAGCTCTCCGGAGCTAACTTGTATGAAATTGAGCAAATCATGTCTTGTGCCTTAGGTTCCTCATCGATAAATGAGAGTTTTGGTTAGAATAGATGATCTTTAATTTTCCATCCAGTTTCCAAAATATTATAATTTTATGAAACAGTGTCCTCTTGAAGGAACTTATAATAATAATAAAGATAAACTAATAACTTCAGAACACATAAAATATTTAAAAAATGAGATTGTTAAAACAGTACAATGTTATAGGATTTAAGAAGACTGGACATGCTTTCTTATTTTATTCTCCAAACAACCCTGTGAAACATGTGTTATTATTGACTCCATTTTATAGATGAGAAAACTGACACTTAGAGAAATAAGTGACTTTCCCATGGACACGCAGTTAATAAACAGCTGCAAAATGTAAACACAGATCTCTCCTGATTCCAAGTGTGGTATGTGTTCCACTATACCATGAAAGACAAGCTAACAAATAACTACAGTAAAAAAAAGATAGAACATAATGATAGAGGTTTGAATAAAATGATAAAAAAGAGGAGAGATAATCATTCATGTCAGAGGATTCATGAAGGAATTGGGATTAAAGTAGGGTTTGAAAGAAGATGCATTAAGCATCTTTACATATTTTTAGCATTGTTCAATCTTTTTTTCAGTTGTGTCTGACTCCTTGTATTCTCATTTGGGGTTTTCTTGGCAAAGATACTGGAATGGTTTGCCATTTCATTCTCTAGCTCATTGTACAGATGCAAAAAATGAGGTAAAGAGGGCTACATGTCTTGCCCAGAGTCATATAGCTAGTAAGTGTCTGAGGCCAAAACTGAATTTAGGAAGCATCTTCCTGACTTCAGGACCAGCACTTTATCCAAAATGCCACCTACCTGCCTCTCATCTTGGTTCTGCCATTTACTACTCATGTGACCTTTAGAAACCAATCATCTCCCTCCCCCACCCCCCAGTTTCTTCATTTGTACAATGAGGGAGGAGGGGGTTGAAGTTGATGATGTAACTCTAAATATATGATCTTATGATGCAGAGCAAAAGGAGCAAAGCTAGAAGAACATTGTACACAGAGACTGATACACTGTGGTAAAATGGAATGTAATGGACTTCTCTACTAGCAGCAATGCAATGATCCATAACAATTCTGAGGGATTTATGGTAAAGACGCTACCCACATTCAGAGGAAGGACTACAGGAGTGGAAACAGAAGAAAAGCAACTGCTTGAACACATGGGTTGAGGCGGACATGATTGGGGATGTAGACTCGAAACTAACACTCCAATGCAACTATCAACAATTTGGTAATAGGTCTTGATTAATGACACATGTTAAAACCAGTGGAAATGTGCATCGGCCATGGGTGGGGGAAGTCGGGGGGTGAAGGAGAAAGTAAGAGCATGAATTATGTAACCATGTTAACTTTTCTAAAAAATAAAAATTATTAAATAAAAAAAACAAAAAATAAATAAAATAAAAAATAAATATATGGTCTTAATGAGGCCATTGCAGAGGTCTTCAAGAGTAGGCTGTACAGTCACTTAGTGGTGATGTTCTAGAGGGGATGGGTTGGACCAGGTAGCTGCAGGAGTCCCTTCCACTTGTGAGATTCAGTGCTTACTCCTTTCATCTCTGGACCTCAGTTTCCTCATCTAGAAAATGAAAAGTGTTAAACTAGTTCAATGGTTCTTAAACCTTTTGGCCTCAGGATCCTTTTGCTGTTGATTACTTGTTTCAGTCACATTTGACCCTTCATGACCTTATTTGCGGTTTTCTTGGCAAAGATACTGGAAATGGTTCATTATTTTCTTCTTTAGCTCACTTTACAGATCAGGAAACTGAGACAATCAGGGTTAAGTGACTTACGCATGTCATCCAGCAAGTATCTGAGACCAGATTTGAACTCAGGAAGATGTCTTCCTGATTCCAGGCTTAGTGCCACCTAGTTTCCTTCAGGATCCCTCTTATACTTTTAAAAAATTATCATGTAGATGTAAAACCCAGTGAAATTGCTCATTGGCTATAGGAGGAGGGTGGTGGGAGGAGGGGAGGGAAAGAATATGCATCATGTAACAATGGAAAAATTTTCTTAACTAAATAAAACTTTTCAAATAAAAAAGAATTATCATGTAGAAATGCAGAAGAAAAATATGTGAGTTATCACTTGTTTATATGGGTATAGGATTTGAAGCTTTGGTTTTAAAAGATTACTCTATCACAAAAATGAATAATATGGAACTAGGTACTGAGTGATAATACATGTATAACCCAGTGGAATTGCTTGTCAGCTCTGGGAAGGGAGGAGGAAAAGGAGAGGGAGACAACATGAATCATGCATATAACATGAATCTTAAAAATAAATAAATTAAAAAAAGAATTATCTCGGATCCTCATATAGCTTTTGCTAATGTGGGTTATATCTTGGGGGTATGCTGGTAATGATTTAACAACCTACTCTCTGAAAACACATAACAAACTTTTAAGTTTAATCTGCATTATTCAAATTTTCTCCATCACTTTCTTAATTGTCTGAGACAATTAACAAAATAGTGTTTGCCAATTTCTGAGGTGCAAATGCTCACACTGAACATTTAACAATCAGCTCTCACTGAGCTGGTTAACAGTTGGCTCCAGTACATTCCTCATTATATCTGTCAAAATGTATCATATCAGATATTAAGGCATCATAGTTATAATGAAAATAATTTTGACTTCATGATTCTTTGAAAGGGTCTTGGAGATCCCCAGGTGTCTACTGTTATAAAAGAATAGGGGGTAATCTTATCCTACCACTATTAGGCTGGTTATTAGTAGTAGTAATCTGAGATATTGATCTGAGATGTAAATCTGAGGAAGCTTTGGTTTGGTTCCCTAAAGGCTGGTGCAGGGACACCCAAGTCCTGCCACCCAGCTGGATGATATAATAACTGCCCTTCTTTATAACAGTGCCCAGGCAGGATCCCTAAAGGTCAATGGTTGGGTAACCCTTTCAGGTCCCACCTGGGGTTGATTGATTATTGGCACTGGGCTCTATCAACCTTGGATAACATTCATCTGACTGGGTTGCTCCCTCCCCAGAGTGGTGATGGAATAACTACTCCAGGAAGGTACTTAATAACTTTATCTATGTTGTTTAACAAGGGAAAGGAATGATCAGGAAAGGGTTGGGGAATAGGTGACCCCATCACTAAATCTATGACAATAATTCCTCAGGACTGCAGACTGTTCAGTAATGCTGGGCTTGTTCTTCACCTCCTCTGGCTCAGCCTGGCCACAGCCAAACCAGAGCAAGCAAACTGTTTGGATGACACAAGCATTGATGATTTCTCTCAGCTTCTTACTGCTACTTGTTTGCCCGTTCTACAGCCTTCAGGAAATGCCACCCTTACCACCCTCTTCTTCTTCTCCTCCCCACTTCCCAGTTCCCCCCACCCCCTGGCCCGGGATGCCTATATATCTAGAGATGGTTTAGGTGCCTAAATATCTAGGGATTCAGAGAGAATCAGAGGATCCACAGGTCAATCAATGTTCAAGATCAAATGTCCAAGGCAAGAGTTTAGGCAAGGCTCAGCCAAAGCAAAGCCAAGGTCCCCAAAAGAAAAGGGGTCCAAGGGATCCTGTCAGGGGCTCCCAGGGTATTTTTTTTAAACCCTTGCACTTCGGTATATTGTCTCATAGGTGGAAGATTGGTAAGGGTGGGTGATGGGGGTCAAGTGACTTGCCCAAGGTCACACAGCTGGGAAGTGGCTGAGGCCGGGTTTGAGCCCAGGGTATTTATATCCTTTCTGGCCAACTGCCTTTCCTCCTGTCCTCCTGGCCTCCAGGAACATTTCGATGTCCAACTGTCTTCACCTGTCAATCAAGGTGTGACTCTCTGCTCCCAGAGTCTGATTATGACACTACTGACCACACTTTGAGAACTAATGGGCTAGGCGATCTGACATTATTGGATTTTGATCTAGAATAGTGATGGGCAACCTTGTAATTTAAAAAAAAATTTATTTTAGAAAAATTTTCCATGGTTCCATGTTTCATGTTCTTACTCTTTCCTCCACCCTCCCCCCCCCCCCCCCCGCAGCCCCCTGACGCGCATTTCCACTGGTTTTTACGTGTTTCATCGAACAAGACTCACTTCCATATTATTAATAATTGCACTGGGGTGATCATTTAGAGTCTACATCCCCAATCATATCCACATCAACCTGTGTGTTCAAGCAGTTGTTTTTCTTCCACTCCTGTAGTTCTTCCTCTGAATGTGGATAGCGTTCTTTTTCATGAATATGGGCAACCTTTTGAGCTGGGTGTGTCAAAATTCGACAGAAAACCAAGGATAACTTGGGTGGAATGTCACTTAGAGAAAAATAATAATTTCATGATATTTATAGTTTAAAAACAAAAATGCATAATTTTAATATATAACTATATTTAATAAACCAAAATAGGTAAATTAATATAGGCAAAATTGTCGTCTATAATGCACAGAGTGTCTACACTACACTATAGCAGATGTTTCATCCTCGGTATGCAGCCCCATACTTCTCTGTATGCGATTGATGCGGCTATGTGTCATTGAAAATGGCTATGCATGTCAGTGCTTACTCGAGTGTCATAGGTTTGCCATCACCTACAAGAAGGTACTTTGGGATTATTTAGTCCAACTCCTCCACATTGACAGTAAAAGAAATTAAGAACCCCCAAAGGAAAGGGGCTCACTAGAGGTAACATAGCTAGTTAGTAAGGGGAAGAGATGAGTTTTGAGCCTAGGTCCTCTGACTTCTAATTCAGTGTTAACATTCTATGATTATGATTCTTGGATGTTTAGTTTAAAAGATTTGCAGTGTGTGTGTGTGTGTGTGTGTGTGTGTGTGTGTGTGTGTGTGTGTGTATTATGGGGAACTCACCTCTGCCTCCACTATAGTCTTTTCTATTTAACCATTTATATATAAACATGAACTCCCAGTTGCTGCCAGCTGAACAGTGGAAGGATTATTGTTCATCATTCCCCTGTTGAGGTGGCTCATTCTCTTTGTTTGCAGAAGCCACAAGGTGTTTTTAAAAATAGCAATTATATCTTTTATTTTTATACAGATTTCTTCCTAGATATACTTCCCTTACCTTCATCCTACCATATCCCAGAAATGAGTCCTCTCTTATAACAAAGAAAAAGTTTATCAAAACCAGGAAATACAGTGACTTTGACAGATAATATATGTAAATTTATGACCTAGTAGTCTCCTATTCCTCTTTTAAGATAAGAGAGGTACATCCAGAACCAAGTTAGGTTATGTAGTTACCCAGTTTTGGCTTCCTTTGAGCATTATTTTTATTTACATTATTATAATTGTCTATAATATTCATTTAGTTCTGCTCACTTAACTTAGTATCAAATTCATATAAATTCTCCCATTTTTCTTTGAATCCCTTATGTTCTTAGATGCAGATTGGTCGTGCAGTAGATAGTATACTGGACCTAGAGTCAGAAAGATCTGAGTTCAAACCTAGCCTCAGATACTAGTTCTGTGACCCTGGACAATTCATTTAACCTTTCTCAGCCTCAGTGTCCTTACCTGTAAATAATAGTACCTTCCTCCCAGAGTTGTGAGGTTAATATGAGATAACTATGAATTATTTTACAAACCTTAAGGTGTTATATAAATGCCTGTTATTGGGAGCATCTTTTTTTTTTCCTGTGTGTTGTTTAACATCCAAATCTAGTACTAATTCTTCCCTTAAAATTGTCAAGAGTTGTCCACCCTTCCCCACAAATCTTGATTCTTATGTACTTTTCTAAATATCTCTGATTACTTTGATTAGAATGCTATGATCTTATTCTAAGTTAATTCCAGAAAATGATTTGGAAAGCCATCATATATATTGAGACACAAGCAGTAACAAAACTATTGAAACTTAAATTGCAGACCACCATCCCCTTCTAGGCTGCTCAGTGGGTAGAGTGTTGGTTGGTCCTGTAGTCAGGAAGACCAGAGTTCCAATTTGGTCTCAGACACTCATCAGCTATTTGACCCTAAGTAAGTTAATTAACCTTTGATTACCTTATTCCACTGGAGGAGGAAATGGAAAACTATTCCAGTCTCTTTGCCAAGAAAACTCCATTATAGGGTCATGTAATAGGCTAAATCTGCTCTGCTACTTTTAAAGTCTATTTCCCTATTACAGTCATGAAGAGTTGGACACAATTGAATAACAATCCTCTTCTAGAAACTTTTTCCTCCCTTAGTTTACATGATACCACTCTATCTTATTTCTCTTTTGTCCTCTATCTCTTTTGCTGTCTTCTCTTTCTCTGCCTCTACCTATCCTTGAAAGATGGATGCTCGGGCCCTCTTCTCTTCTCTTTTCCAGTGATCTCATATGCTCCCAAGGTTCAGGGTAACTATCACCTCTACACTAATGAGCCTCAAATCTCTACTTCTAACCAGGACTTTCTCTTCTAAGCTTCAGTGTAGCATATGACAACTACTTAATAGACACAATGCCATAAGATTGGTATGAATAAAAATATTATCCAGCTTTATAGTATGGAAAAAAATAGGTAATTTGTTTTTCTCAAGGAGGACTTCCTGGATGTAGGAGGACTTGAATGTATACCTTTAACAATATTTACTTTATATTTTTTTATTAATGCTTTTGTTGTTATGTCACATTCCCTGCTGAATAAGTCCCTCCTCTTTCATCTAGCTGAGAATTTAAAAGAAAGATGAAAAGAGATACTCCAGCAAAACAATGAACACAGTATCCTGTCTTATAAGTATACAACATTTTGTAACGATAGTGCTCCACCTCTAACATGAAGGTAGGATGTTCTCTTCGCTTCTCTGGGGTCAAGTAAGCTTGATTTTTGAAGGCTAGGGATAAATGGGAAAGAGAAGGCATTCCTAACAGATGAAATGGAATGTTAGAGGCCACTAAATGGCACAGTGAATGTTGGCTTCTGCCTCAGTCAAGCTGGACAAGTCATTTAATCTCTATGGGTATCAGTTTCTTCTACTATAAAGTAAGAGGGTTGGTCTCTATGGCCTCTAAGATCTCTGTCTTTGATCTTATAATCCTAAATAAGTGTGTGCTTTTAAATTTCTCTATTGGCTCTCCAAAAGAAAAAAAAAAGTACCTCCATAATTTTCAAATTTAATCTAGGCATTGTTAACACTTTCTTAATCTAGATAATCAACAAAATAATGCAAGCTCTGATCTGTAATGTTTATCAGTTTTTGAGGTGTCAATTTTTATTCTGAAATTTAACAATGACTCTCTGCGGTTAGAACTAGATGGGTCTTCACCCTATGTATAAAAGTCAGGAGAGGATAATGCATTTGAGGGAAGACAGAAAGGAGATCCATTTGGCTAGAGCAAAAGGATGACCATAGAAAAATTTTAATAATTAAGATTGTCTAACAATGCAAAGTACCTTAAGGTAATGAGCTTCCTCCTCACTGGAAGAGCTAATAGGAATATAAAATTTAGGAGCTGGAAGGGACCTTAGAAACCATAGCCCAACCTCATTGTTACATTCCAGGAAACTAGAGAGCCAGGAGGAGAAAGTATTTGGTTCAAGGGTACAAAGGAAGAAAGTGGCAGAATCAGAATCTCAGACTGTGGGCAGGGTCTGTATTTTTATATATTAGAATGGCTACTTCAAATAGAGGCTGAATGACTACCTCTCAAAGGAATTCCTGTGTGGGTGGGAATTTGGATTTGGTGACTTTTAAGATCCCAAGATGGTGATTCTATTGCAGTGGGAGATAACTTTGAAAGGGTAGGTTGGGGTCATGTTATGGAGAGCCCAAGTTATCAAGTTAAAGAATTTGGACTTATTCAGTTGGTGATTTGGAGTCAATGAAAGTATTTGATCCGGATTTTGATATAACGAAAATGATATTTTATGAAGATTATTCTGGTGACATGAGTTGTGGTTATCTCCAATTTATTCCACATACATCTTATTTGTAAATAGTTGATTGCATGTTATTTCCCCCAGTTATCTGTGAGGTTCTTGAGAGCAGAGACTGTTTCTTTTTCTCTCTATTTTTATTCTTTCTTTGTATCCTCAGCACTTAGCACAGAGTCAGGCACAAAATCAGAGTTTAATAATTTTTTTTCTGACTTGTGACTTGACTAAAAATATTGAGATCAATTAAGATATATTAGAATAGTGCCAAAGGAGGGAATTTGAAGAAGGGTGGTAGCTATGGGAATAGAAAAGATGGATTGGCTGGGAGGGATATGGTAAAAGAAGAACTGAAAGGATTTGATGATCAAATGGGTGTGGGTGGTGGATGAGAGGGAGGAATCAAAGATGACTCAGGTTTCCCACTTGGGTGACAGGAAGGATGGTCAAGATAAAGGAGCTGATTTTAGAGAGGAGATGAACACATAGGAAGCAACAACAAACAACACAAAGAAATGTATATATAATTAAGTGCTGAACTACGTGGTAGAAAAACAGTAGCGTAGAGGAAAGAATATTTGACTCTCAGTAAAGAGACAGGTTTTTAGTCTTGGTTTTTCTACTGATTAGCTATGTGACATGGAATTTTGCTTTCTTTTTCTAGGAGTCAGTTTCCTCCTCTCTAAAATGATAGAATAAAATATTCTCTCTATGCAGCTTGTAAATTTTCTGTCCCTGTCATGAGTAAGGTATGATGGCAGGACATCCAAGTGGAAACATCAGCAGGTAGTTGAACTGTGGGCTTTCTGGAGTAGGTGATCTTTGATTGAGTTTTGAGCAATGGGAAGAATTATAATACTGAATGTAGGGGTTGGGGTTAGGGAAATGGGCATTGGAAACTAAACAAAACAATAGCTAGCCTTTTCTCACCTCCTTTCTTGCTTCTGTCTTCACCACAGGGCTTTTAGCCTCTTTCTTTGCTTCAGGGCTTTCCCAGGGAGCCCTGCTTCATTTCTGGATCCAAATTACCTCTATCCCCTGTATTCCCCATATACCAGACACATCTCCAATGACTACTTCCTGACTCTTATCTGGATTCCCTCAGGCCACATCTTTGCTCTGCAAAGTGACTGACATTCTGCTTGAACTCGTTCCTCAGTGATTAGCATACTAGCTCCTGTCATATTCTCTCCATCCCAGAGATTTGGAACCCCCACCATCATTATACATATCCCACCACCACATCCTACTGGTCCCTAACTTACTTCTGAAATTCATCCCCACCCTAATGCCCCCATCTCATCATACATACACACACATCATTGTATATGTCTTTTTTGTTTAATTTTTGTTTGTTTGTTAAGTTTGTTTGTCTCCCCTATTAGAACGTAAGCTCTTTTAGACTGGGACCATGTTTTTCATTTTCTTTGTGTTCCCAGAACATAATCGGTGCTTAAGAAGGGTTTGCTATCTGAATGATTGACCAACTGACATTCCTCAAGGTTCAAGGAAAAAGAAATTTTATAGCTTGAATATTAGATGTATTAGAAAGACTCTAGGCTTGAAGTCACAGAATCTTAGTAGTTGAGAGTCAGAAGGAACCTCAGTGGCCATCTAGTCTAACACACTGGTAAAAGAAATCCCCACTATACCATAATGCAAGTTAGTGCTTATAAATCACTTTAGGATTTGTAAAGCACTTTACATGTGTTATTAAATCTTCACAACAACCCTGGGAGGTGGGTGCTATCATTATCCCTATTTTACAGCTGAGGAAACTGAGGCAAACAAAGTTTAAGTGACTCGTCCAGGGTCACACAGCTCAGTGCCTGAGGTGAGATTTGGATTCAGGTCTTCCTGACTCCCAGTCCAGTACTGTGTCATCTAATGAAAAGAATCCTGAGTTTGGGTTAAGAAGATGGAGGTTTCAACTCTAGCTTTGCCACTGACTACTTGAAGGTAAGTTATTTTCCGTCTCTGGGCCTCAGGTTCCTCATCAGTAAAATGAAGCAGTTGGTCTACTTGATTTCCAAGTTTTATCCATTCTAGCTCTAAATCTTACATTCCCATGATCCTATGAATAAATCCAGTTTTGGGGAGCTCACTACCTCATAAAAGATATGAACACAGAGTTGAACAATTCTAATTGTTAGAGCTTTTGTTTGTTGAAAAATTTGAACTAGATAGTTCCCCTGGTCCCTTCCCCAAATTCTTTGATTTTATATGTCCATATCTGGGTTTAGAACTTGGCTTTGACACGAGAAAGTCATATTCTCCCCGAGCTTCTACTTTTTCACCTATAAAATAAGATTAATAATACTTTCCCTATGTTCTGGTCTGTGTTGCTCTGAGGAAAGTACTTTGTAAACCCGAAAGCCCTATAGAAATAGAAGTGTTTATTATGGTTCTGGTGCCAAAGGGCTTTTCATATATTCTTTCATTTGACACTCACTGATGTTCGTGTCAGGTTGGAAGGACAGGTATTATTAGCCTTGAAGAGACAGTCCATGAGATTCAAAGCCAGAGGGGATCTTGGAGATTGTCTAGTTCAATGCCTTCATTTTACTGAGGAAATCTCTCTAAGGTCTTCTCCAGTTCTAAGTGGCCTGTCCAAGGTCATCTAGGGAGTATACTAGTGAGAATTTAACTGGGATTAGAAATTAGTTATGATTTTTAATCTGTGTGAGAGATGAGGAATTTGAGGATCAGAAAAGTCTCTGTCATAGATTTAGAATGAGAAACAAACTTCAGTAGTCATTTAGTTGGGGGCAGCTAGGTGGGTCAGTAGAGTAAGAGCCAGGTTTAGAGACAAGAGGTCCTGAATTCAAATTTTACCTAAGATACTTGCTAGGTGTGTGACCCTGGGCAAGTAATTTAACACCAATTGCCTAGCCCTTCCCACTCTTCTGCTATGGAACTAATAATCAGTAATGATTCCAAGGTGGAAGGTAGGAGTTTTTTTTTAAAAAAAGTCATATAGTCCAAACTTCTTATAGAGGAAGAAACCGAGGCCCAAAGAAATAAGATGACTTGCCTGGGAGTTATCCAGCCCAGATTCCTTGAAAAAAGAACAAGATCTAACAATTAGAATTGTCCAACTTTTTGACCAGAGAGTTTGTGAAGTAGTGAGTTTTCTATTCCTGGAATTGATCAGGGACAAGCTTTTAGCTATCAGGAAAAGATTCTGATCCTTTACACTAAGCCTGTTGTCCCCAATTCATTTTAAAGCTGGACTTTCTTTTTGTATGACCTATGTTCTTTTTTTTTTCTTTATTTTATATGACCTATGTTAACTTAAAGCTAGATGTTCTTTTAAAAAAATTTTTAAACTATTTATTAATATTCATTTTTAGATGTTCTTTTTTTGAACAACCTTTATGTTTTTTAAAAAATTTATTTCGTATGGCTTGTATTATTTGAAGACTGGACATTCTTTTTGTAAATATTTTAATCTTTTATTTTATTTATTTTATATGACCTAAGGTAACTTAAAGTTAGATTTCCTTTTTGCATGACCTTTATTCTTTTCTTTACTTTATATGACAAACATTAACTGAAAGCTAAATGTTCCTCTTTCATATGACCTGTTTGTTTTATTTATTTTATATGACCTAAGGTAACTTAAAGCTAGCTGTTCCTTTTTTGAATGGATTTTATTCTTTTTTAAAAATTTATTTTATACAATTTATAGTATTTGAAGGCTAGATGTTCTTTTTGTATATCCTTTATTCTTTTATTTATTTTATGTGACCTAAGGTAACTTAAAGTTAGATATTCCTTTTTTTTGCATGACCTTTATTGTTTTCTTTTCCTTATTTTGTATGACAAATGTTAACTTAAAACTAGATGTTCCTCTTTCATATGACCTATTTATTTCATTTATTTTCTATGACCTAAGGTAACTTAAAGCTAGAAGTTCCTTTTTTGAATGGATTTTATTCTTTTTTTAAAAAATTATTTTATACAATTTGTAGTATTTGAAGGCTAGATGTTCTTTTTGTATATCCTTTATTCTTTTATTTATTTTATGTGACCTAAGGTAACTTAGTTAGATATTCCTTTTTTTTGCATGACCTTTATTGTTTTCTTTTCCTTATTTGTATGACAAATGTTAACTTAAAACTAGATGTTGCTCTTTCATATGACCTATTTATTTCATTTATTTTCTATGACCTAAGGTAACTTAAAGCTAGGTGTTCCTTTTTTGAATGACCTTTATTCTTTTTTTTTTTTTAATTTATTTCATACAGCTTGTATGAACGACCTTTATGCTTTTTAAAAAAAATTATTATTTGAAGGCTGGTCATCCTTTTTGCATGACCTCTCATTAAGGACAAAAAGGGTGTGAGATTCAATGGTCAGGCTCAGGACTGGTTCTCGTGCACCCACAGGTGCCAGAGAGGAGGCAGCTGTAGCAGCTAAACCTTCTCGCTCAGACTTTGCTCCCAGTAGTGAGCTGAGGCTGTCTTGTGCTTTGCTAAATTTCACCAGAAGAGGGTACAGTTTTGAAAGCTCTTGACGTCAGCCTGGAATTCCTATTATGTTTAGAAACAGCATTGGAAAAACAAGCTCAAGTTCTCCCTCTGCACACTTCCACTTACTGTTCCTTTGGAGTCCACAAGTAAACTCCGGAGGACCACGAGGCAGCAGCTCAGCCAGCAGCTCTGGAGCTGCAGGCCAATGGGGGTGACCACAGTCCCCAGTGAAGAGAGTTTGGCTCATCTGACCCATTGAAGCCTGTCGATGACTCCTCTTTCTGTTAATCTGTGCAAAGGACTGCTGGCAATGCTTCTGAGTCCATGAAGAGACATCACTTCAGGAAGGAAAAAACCAGGCTCTCCAATATCAGGAGCACACACGCAGGAGGTGAGTGTCCTTTGCTCTTTCTTCTATCTGTATCAGACAAAAGTAGTCTTTCCTGGCTCAAGTTCCCCTCTGGCTCCCTCCCTCCCTCCCTCTTCTTTCCCTCTCTCCCTCCGGCAGCCCAGTCCTTCCCCTGCAGCCTGTTAGCTACCTCGTAAGCTCTGACAGATTGTAAATGCCTTCCCGGAGCCTTCCTGGGGAGTCATTCAGAGTTTCACTGTATGATCCTTGACTTGTGCTTTCGTTTGTCTTCACAGAGAAGGCAGGCAGCCTGGTGAGGGTTGGGTAGAAGCCGGGAGCAGCCCAGAAGCAGGATGAATGTGGCAGGGGATTCCAGCCTGTTGGAGCTGGACAGTAACGGGTCAGAAAACACTGAAGACATAGAGATCGTGGTCAATGTCGGAGGAGTGAGGCAGGTCCTGTACGGAGACCTGCTGAGCCAGTACCCAGAAACCCGGCTGGCTGAATTAATCAACTGTTTGGCTGGGGGTTATGATACCATTTTCTCTCTGTGTGATGATTATGACCCAGGAAAGAGAGAATTTTACTTTGACCGGGACCCTGATGCCTTCAAATGTGTTATCGAAGTCTATTACTTTGGGGAGATTCACATGAAGAAGGGGATCTGCCCCATCTGCTTCAAGAATGAGATGGAGTTTTGGAAAGTGGACCTCAAGTTCTTGGATGACTGCTGTAAGAGCCACCTGAGTGAGAAACGGGAAGAGCTGGAGGAAATCGCTCGCAGGGTCCAGTTGATTCTGGATGATTTGGGAGTGGACGCCTCAGAAAACCGCTGGAAAAGGTGCCAAAAGTGTATTTGGAAATTCATGGAGAAGCCCGAGTCCTCCTGCCCAGCCCGAATTGTGGCCATCCTGTCCTTTCTCTTGATATTGATCTCATCAGTGGTCATGTGCATGGGGACCATTCCGGAGCTTCAGATCTTAGACGAGGAAGGGAACCATGTGGAACACCCCACGCTGGACAACATAGAGACTGCCTGCATCGGCTGGTTTACACTCGAGTACGTCCTTCGGCTCATCTCGTCTCCCAACAAGCTCCACTTTGCTTTGTCCTTCATGAATATCATCGATGTCTTGGCCATCCTGCCCTTCTATGTCAGCCTGACTCTGACCCACTTTGGGGCCCGGATGATGGAGTTGACCAATGTGCAACAGGCAGTCCAAGCCCTGCGCATCATGCGCATTGCGAGGATCTTTAAGCTGGCCCGCCACTCTTCGGGACTGCAGACTTTAACCTATGCTCTGAAACGGAGCTTCAAGGAGCTTGGGCTGCTCCTCATGTACTTGGCTGTTGGGATTTTTGTCTTTTCTGCCCTTGGCTACACTATGGAGCAGAGTCACCCAGAGACACTCTTTAAAAGCATCCCCCAATCCTTCTGGTGGGCCATCATTACCATGACAACAGTGGGGTATGGGGACATCTATCCCAAGACCACTCTAGGCAAGTTGAATGCTGCCATCAGCTTCCTCTGTGGGGTCATTGCCATTGCTCTTCCCATCCACCCCATCATCAACAACTTTGTTAGGTATTACAACAAGCAGAGAGTGTTAGAGACGGCAGCCAAGCATGAGCTGGAGTTGATGGAACTCAACTCCAGTGAAGGGAGGGCTGGGGGCTCCCGGAGCGACCTGGACAATCCTCAGGCACAGCAGGAAGGGAAGGAGGTCCCTCTGTGGAGCAGCAGGCTAAAGGTTTCCCACAGTGACACCTTCATCCCCCTCTTGTCAGATGAGAAGCATTATAGGACCCGGCTTCAGAGCTGCAAGTGAACGGCAGGGTTTCAGGGGCTTTAGTCCTCCCGGTTGGACACAAGACTGATGAGCTGCTGTCAAGGATATTGCAGGAATTGTCATTTGGGGGCCTCAAAGCTGTTCTCTCCTCCCTCCATTCCCTTTCCTTTCTCTCCTCCTCCACCTGAATACAAATCTTAATTACTTCTGGGCCCCATTTGGGTAAGACTTTGTTTTTATTACCTGCCAATAGTTCTTGAAAGGTAGAGGTTTAAGAGGTGAGTAGAAAGGCAGCTCATCCGTGAATGAGAAAATGAGGTGTTTTAGTTACATGTTGGGCAATCGCTGTGACATAATTTGGGTGTGCCATCTGACCAACTCCCAGTGCTGTATCTGGTCTAATAAAGCCTCCGACTCTATATACCACAAACCTGTGTTTTGGGTTCTGTCCCCGGACTTTTACCCACAAAAGACATTGCTTGGTTCAAACACCCAAACTGACTGTCATCCCTGAGTTGTGTGCAGTCGGTGTGGAGCCAGGGGGTGGGGGAGTATTTTTAGTCCAGATCTAATTAAAGATGTGAGCACACACTGTAGGGATATGTCAAGTTAAGGAGGTTTGCCACATTCCAGACAGCTCCATATAGATAGTAGTGAGTAGAAAGAATGCTGGACTTGGAGCCCTGGGTCCATGTCCTGGCTTTCCCATTGGTTAGATGCCTACCAGGCATTTTACTTCTCTGCATCTAGTTTTCTCACCCAAAATATGTATTTTGGAGTCAGAATGCCTGGGTTTGAATTCCAACGCTGTTTTTGGTCGAATCACTTAACTTTTCCTGGACCTGAGTTTCCTCATTTGTGACGTGAGGTATTGTTTGAGACCAGAGGATCTTTACCTGGGGTCTGCGAATTTTGTTTTTTCTTTTTATAATTGGATTTTGACATGATTAGTTTCCTATGTAATCCTATGTATTTCATTTTATGGATTTAGAAATCTTATTCTAAAGAGGGGTCTATGGGCTTTACTAGACTGCCAAAGGGGTCGGTAACACAAAAGTGTCAAGAACCCCTGGCCTTGGTGACCTTGAAGGTCTCTGCTAACTAGCTTTATGTTCCCTTAGTGAAGGAAGTAGTGTGGTGTACTGAAAAGAACACTGGATTTGGGGTCAGAAGAAATGCACTTGTATGGTGGCTCTGTGTAGCCGGGAACAATGACTGCTTCTTTCTGAGACCTATTTCCATCAGTTGTAATATGTGTGTATGTATGTATGTGTGTATGTATGTATGTGTGTATGTATGTATGTGTGTGCTAAATAATCCCTCTGGTCTTGTCCAACTCTTAGATGGTACAATCCTAAAAAGAGGGGACTTGATGATTGCTAAGGTCTCAAATTTTAGCTTTAAAATTTGCTTCTAAAATGGGCACATTTTCATTATTTTAAAAATCAGATTTCCTTCTCAGCAGAAAGTGCTCTTTAAGGTTCTCTGAATCATCCCTGTAGAGAGAGATAAATGCATGGAAGTCAGTAAGGGAAATATTGTTCTTGCTAATAACATCACTGGAATTTCTGTCAAATATTAGGGGTGGAGGTGGGGGTCAGCTAATACTTCTTACAAGTTAATTATATTATCTTTTCCTCTCGCTGTCTATGGTAGTTCTGTTGCAAGAAATAGGAATCGATCTGCCAAATGGAGAAGTTAAAACAAATGAAGCTAGCTAGCTGTATTATAACAGGCTGAGCCAAAATATTCATTTGGGGTGTTTTTCTCCTTTCCTCTCACAGCTGAGGTTTTCATCCCTAAATCATACTTCCTCAACTCCACTGAAGGTGAATTTACTAATCCTTGTTCCTTATCCTGTGGGCACAGGAATAAACAAGTCTATATAAGATTGGATGGAATCTTATGGATTCCATGTATTTTTTGGATCTTTTGGATGGAAGATTTTTCACTAAAAAGAGACAGTATCTGTTGCTCCAGGGTTCTGCTAGAGCTGGTCTCGTGTTTGCTCTAGGAGTCTGGGATATCTCTTAGCTTTTAAAAATGGGGTTTGCAATCATGAAACAGCTAGATGGCTCAGTGGATAGAGTCAGGAAGACCTGAGTTCCAATCTGGCTCAGACACTACTTATTAGATCTCTAACTCTGGGCAAATATCTCAATCCCGGTTGCCTCAATCTACTGGAGAAGGAAATGCTAAACTATTCTAGTATCTCTGCCAAGAAAACCCAATGGACAGGATGGCCCATAGAGCCATGAAGAGTCAGACACAATTAAATAACAATTGTGCAGAGTGGGGGAGGACAGGTTAAATCATTAATGATGCTTGACTGTGGGATAGAAGTCCATATTAGGAGGACATTCTCCTGAAGCTTGTGTTAGGGTTTGGCTCCACTTATGTTTTATGTTTACATATGCAGGCAAAGGCATTGCTGTAGTCCAAAACATAGCAGGCCAAGTCACCTGGCATGGGGTCCTTGATCTGGGGCCAGAATGCTTCCCTCAAGCATCTATGGTATAGCTTTGAAGAACTGTATTAGGAACCAGAAAACCTGGGGTCAAATCCTGGTTCTGCTACTTAATTCCTTTGTGACATGAAGAAAATCATTTACCTTTCAACTTTCTCCTATGTAAAATAAGGGAATAGATGACGAGCTCTCAAATCAATTCCACCTCAGAAATCTATCCTGTTTTCCTCCTCTTCTTCCTCTAAATGATAATAGTAATAATTATATAAATGAAATTCATATAGAGCCTTAAGGTTTGCAAAGCAGACATAAACAATGTATGTTTATTTACATACATTAATTCATCTATCCTGACAAAAATTCTGTGAGGTAGGAGCTATTATCAGCCACCATTTTACAGATAGGGAAACTGAGGCTGGGGGTAAATGACTTGCTCAGGGTCACAAAGTTAATAAGTGTCTGAGGCAGATTTTGAACTCAGATTTTCATGATTCAATGTTCTTCCATCTGCTAGGAATTATCTTACTAATGCACAAAATTTGATAAGAGAACTTGTCAAGTGAAAAAACATCCTTCCATTCTGGATCTTAACTCCTTACCGCCTACCCTAACTGTGTCCCCAGTATTGAGGGAGACAAGCTGTGGTGGGAACTCCAAGATGATGTCGCCATATTGGAAGTGCTGTGTGCCTAATAGATGATTGATAAGTATTTGTTCAGATATTAAATTCATGGGTAGATCTTGGGATCACCCATATTAAGTGAGATGGGCATAATGGAGGCATCACAGAACAATGGAAAGAACTTTGGATTTGGAGTCTGAGGGTCTGGGTCTGAATGCTGCCTTTACTGTTATTGTTCAGTCATTTGTACTTAGATCTGACTCTGTGACCCCATTTGGGTTTTCCTGGCAAAGATGCTGGAGTGGTTTGCCATTTCCTTCTCCAGCCCATTTTACAGACAAGGAAACCAAGGCAAACAGGATTAAGTGACTTGCCCAGGGTCACAAAGCTAGTAAGTATCTGAGGCCAAATTTAAACTCTGGAAGAGGAGTCTTGCTGACTCCAGTCCTGACACTCTATCCACCTAGCTGCCTCCGGACTCTCCTACTTTTTAGCTATATAATCATGGTCAAATCAGTTACTCTCCTTTCATTGTCAACCTCTTCATCTATAAAATGAGAGAATGGATAAGGAGGTTGAATGATCTTTAAAGTGCCTGTTGGCTCTAAATATCATGAAACCTAGAGCGTTTCAGGCCCCCATTTGTCTTCATGATTCCCCTCCGCCTTCTAGCTCCCCCTTCCCCCATGATATTTCTGTATCCATGAACTGCGTTTAAAAGACCATGCGGGGAGAGGATGGGAGATGTGGGTGTGGAGAGGGAAGAGAGGCTTGTATTGCTCTGCTGACAGGAAGAAGGGGTGGTGGTGGTACATGTTGACATTAATTGTATTTGTTAATTGTATTTTCTTATATTGCTGTTGCTTTTCCTTCCCACCCTGAGTCATTGGGCATCTTCAGCTGCCTGGCCCCTGGAGACATGGGTGATGGGTGTGTGTGTGTGTGTGTGTGTGTGTGTGTGTGTGTGTTTCTGTGATTCTAGGGTTCCTGAGCTTAGCATCCTGTTTTTGTGACACCCTCAGGGCACTTCAGGTCAGAGCTCTGGAATGATGAACTCTAAAACCCAGCTGTGTGGTATGAGCTCGCAGAGTTAGGGAGCTGGAGAGTCGGTGTATTGTAGTAGAAAGAGTGTTGGACTTGGGGTCAGAAACTCTGGGTTTAAATGACTTATCCATTGTGACAAGGGACTTCATCTCCTCTTCCTTTGCTTTTCCTCACCTATAAAATGGAAGTGACAATTCAGGTATTACTACCCACCTCACAAAGTTTTTGGAAGGAAAACACTTGGGAGTCTACAAAAATTCTCAAAATAGGAACCTTCATTATTAGAGATTTTCTAGAATTTTTCTCTCTGGAGGTCTTTTAAACAGGGATCAAGGGTTTTCCCCAAGCCTTCAAATTTGTAGATTAGGGTATAGCAAGGCCATGGAGGGAAGTTATAGGTGTGTTTCCGACAACTAGCAGGGATTTTTCTCCTGAGGCAGCACCAAATATGTTCCTGTGGGCAGAGCTTGGGAAGAGACCAGGCCCAGTGGACCCCTTTATTTTAAGAGAGAATCTTATGGTTTTGATGGAATTGGTGGGTGCCCGATAGGCCTTTCCAAATAGCACGTCTGGAGTCCCTTGATTATGAGGCAGACAGTTTAATTTCTAGTTCTTGTTCTGAAGCATGGTACAGTGGAAAGTGTGATCTAGCTGGAGTCAGAGGACCTGGTTTCAAATCCTCTCTCTGAGACAGTGTAAATGAGGTGATTTGGATAAAGGAGGTCACATAGGATGGAGAAAAGAAGAGAGTATTCCTTCCCTCCCCTCCCCTGCCACAGATTGGTTCTAGTTTTCTCAGTGTTAGTGCTTTTTTATTTTATTTTTTGTTTTTTATTAAAACCTTATCATAGGTCTTGAAATTGATACTAAGTATTTGTTTCAAGGCAAAAGAATGGTAAGGGCTAGGCAATTGGGGTTAAGTGACTTACTCAGGGTCTCACAGCTAGGAAGTATCCGATATCATATTTGAACCCAGGACCATTCATCTCCAGGCTTGGCACTGAGCCGCCTAGCTGCCCCATGTTTGTGCCTTTTGTTGTCACCCATATTAAGGGAGATTGGCATAGTGGAGGCATCACAGCACAATGAAAAGAACCTGGGATTTGGAGTCTGAGGATCTGGGTTTGAATGCTGATTCTACTGTTATTGTTCAGTTATTTGCAGTTGTGTTCAATTCTTTGTAATGGCACTTGGCATTTTCTTGGCAAAGATACTGGAATATTTTGCCATTTCCTTTTTAGCTCATTTTTATAGATAAGGAAACCAAAGCAGTTAGGGTTAAACAACTTGCCCAGGGTCACCGAGCTGTTAAGTGTATGAGGTTAGATTTGATTTGACTGTAGAACTAGGACTCTAACCACTCTACCACCTGGCTTCTTTGGGTTTGTGCTTTGTTTTTCCTTATTATTGAAGACCTAGGAAAGGGGGCACCAGTAGGCCAGGTATGAAGAGTCCAGGATGAGCTTTCCAGACCACCAGCTAGATCCAAGCCACATTTCTTCATGTCCTTGATGAGAGATCCCGGGATGGTAGGTTCAGTAGTAGGGATAGGGGTGCTGGTAGTGACTGACAGTGTTTTCAAGGGAAAGGGGATTGGTTTAATAGATAGAGATATTGTGGAAGAGATCCCAAGGCTGGGGTTCAAGACTTTGTCCCCTCTTCTGATTTGACTCCTCTTTTCTCTGCTGGAGCTAACAGTACTTATACCAGAGATTATTAAAATTTGGAGCGAAGATCACAAAGCTCATAGCACTGGGCCCAATGTTCTTATTTTACAGGGAAGGGAATTGAGACCCAGATAAGCTAAATAACTTGTTCGAGATCACACAGGTGACTGTAACTATGATGAGAGCATTAGATTCCTTCTGGGCTAAAGTACTCAACAATATCTACTAATCATCTGTTGTGTACTAGGAGTTGTGTTGTTTCCTGCAAGAAAAGGAAGACATTAAAAAAACACTTTTATCTTTGCTTTTAGAATCAATATTGTGTATTGGTTCCATGGCAGAAAAGCAGGAAGGGCTAGGCAGTGGGGGTTAAGTGACTTGCCCAAGGTCATGCAGCTAGGAAGTATCTGAAGTCAGTGTTTAACCCTGGACCTCCCCTTTCAAGGCTTAACTCTCAATCCACTGAGTTATCTAGGTGACCCTGAAGCCATACTTTTTTAAAGTTGAGAAGCAATGTGAAAGAGCAGAGGGTACCAATCTCATAGTCAGGATGGCCTGGGTTTAGCTGATTGTGTGAATTGTGGGCAAGTCATTTCATCTTTCAGTTCAAGTTCTAGCTTGTATGTACAACAGTGAAATCATAGGCCTGGACCTCCCCCCACCCCAAATGTTTTAACAAGGCTCTTCGACAATCTAACTTGAAGCATTGTCTCTTGTATATACTTTCAGACAGGCAGCAGAGAGGGGAGAGGCGGTAGGGAAGTCCTAAAATCCTAAAAGCTCAGAATTAGGATAAATCACTGTAAGTGATTTAATTCAGTCTCCTGGCAGATACAGGAATCCTGTATGGCATCTTGTGGTGGCCTCCTGTGCCACCTGTGCTTCATTTCAGTCCTGGTTCATCCTCCCTCAGCAACAGGAACCATCTTGCACTTGGATAGGATAATTAAACATCTCCCCTACCTCCTGTTATCTCCAAGGGAGATGAAAGGCAAGTGGGGGTTGGGGGGAAGGGAGGAGGCTTCAAAGATTCCACCTACTCATTACTCTCTGAGAAAAAGACAGTTGAGTGTGGTGTATTCCTGGGAAAGGCAGATTGCCAGGAAACCTGATAGGGAACATCACCAGTAGTCATAATCTGAAGTGCAGACTACCCCATGAACAAAGCCCTGTTCTGAAAAAGGAAGGGAAAATTTGGAATATTTTGTCCTAGGTGGAAATGGGGCATAGCAGACTAGCATTGGACTTGGTGTCAGAGCATCCAGGGTCCTAGTCTCAGCTCTGCCACTTAAGAGCTGTGTGACTTTGAGCCAGTCAACTATCTCATTTGGAAAACAGGGTTATCAATGCCTGATGTGGATCCTCACTACCTTGTTGTCGTTGAGTCGTGCCTTACAATTTGTGACTCCTTTTGGGTTTTTGGTTTTCTAGGCAAAGATACTGGAGTCATTTACCATTTCCTTCTCCAGCTCATTTTTGCAGATGAGGAAACTGAGGCCAACAGAGTTAAGAGAATTGCAGAGTCATGCAACAGTTAAGTATCTGAGGCAAGATTTAAAATCTGGTCATCCTGACTCCAGGCTCAGTGTTCTATCCATTGAACCACCTTGCTGCCCCCTTATGACTTTATACTCAGAATTTTTATTAGAATAACCTGCTGATTAGTCTCTCTGGTTTAATTGTTTCCCAAGTCAGTCAGTCAACTAGCATTTATTAAGTATTTGCTATTAGGTCAGGCATTGTGCTGACTCCTGGGGATTCAAAGAAAGGCAAAAGTGAGTCCTTGCTTTCTAAGAATTTGCATACCAGTCCTTCACTCAGCTGTCAAAATGACCTTTCTTAAGCCCATGTCTGACTATGTCATGCAGCCTCCTTCATCAGTCAATGCCAATGACTCCTTATATTACCTTCAGAACCAAATATAAAATTATTTGGTTTTTAAAGCCCTCGCAGCCTGCCTCCGTCCTGCCTTTTTAGTCTTGTTAGACCTTCTCTCCCCTTCCCTCCTACTCCACATACTCTCTGATGCAGTGCCACTGACTTTCTCGCACAAGATATTCCATTTCCCGACTGGCCCTTTCTTCTGTCTGTACCCCCATGCTTGGAACTCTCTCCTTACTCATTACCGAGTCCTGGCTTTCCTGGCTTCCTTCAGATCTCAGCTAAACTCCCACCTTCTGCAAGAAGTCTTTTCCAGGCCCTCTAATGCTGGTGCCTTCCCTCTTAGATTATCTAGAACAGTGATTCCCAAAGTGGGCACCACTGCCCCCTGGTGGGGGCTGCAGTGATCCAGGGAGGCAGTGATGGCCACAGGTACATTTATCTTCCCTATTAATTGCTATTAAAATTAAAAAAAAATTAATTTCCAGGGGGCTAAGTAATATTTTTTCTGGAAAGGGGGTGGTAGGCCAAAAAAGTTTGGGAACCACTGCTCTAGAGTTTACCTTGTATATATCTTGTTTATACCCAGTTGATTGTACATTGTCTCCTCTATTAGACCATGAATTGGGTCTGCTTTTCCTTCTTTTGTATTCCCAGCACCTAACACAATACAAATACTTAAGAACTGCTTGTTGACTGACTGACCTGCTTTTTCACATGGGATTGCTGTGAGGCTGAAATTAGACAATGAATCTGAAAGTGCTCTATTTTTAATAAATAGTTCTTGGGTGTCAAAGGTTGCTTATCATTTTCTGGTCTAGTTTCATTCATCCTAACCACATTTCCAAGAAAAGAAGTTATGAACAAGAATGTTTACCTCTCCATCTTGCAAATGGGGAAACTGATGATCTAAGACGTTAAATGTTCAACTTTAGGTGGAAGGGTAGTTAGTGATGAAGTCTGAAAAGAAACCCAGGTTTCCCCACTGATCCATTCTATTGCTTTCCTTTTTTTATTATTTATTTTTATTTTTAGCTTAAGAAGTGATCCCTCCCAGATATTTGCATTCTAAAAGGAGATATTTGAATTGGAGAATACTTTTATGACCCCAGTGCTAGAAAGAGAGGCAGTGGAGTTGTTTTCTTTGGGAGGAGAGGGGTTTCTGATTCCCAAAGCATACGTGGTGATCAGTTCTGCTTTCTACCAGAGTCAGTCCTGACTTAAGTAGGCAATAGGGACAGGCAAGTACCTTATTATTGGTTATTGCCTGAATGTATAGATAAAGTCTAAGGTCTCTTTCAGTTCGAATTCCTATGAAATAGATGAAACCTCAGCTGTAATTGGACAGTGGGTGAAAAACAGAGACTCTTGGATATCCCTTGAAAAAAAATCTCCTTTATATGAGGTGTTAAATTTGATTTGCTATGTGATCTTGAGTGAATGAATTTCTTTCTCTGACTCTTACTCCCCCCATTTGTACAGAGAAAGGGCTGGACACAGTGATCTCTAGGACTCCTATTAGTCCTGTGATTCTCTGATTCTGTGCCAGGTGGGACACACTTCTCTTTGGCCTTTCAGCTCTGTTCCCATGAAATTAGAGAGCCACAAGCAAAAGGGAGAGATCTGCTTGTGCCCTTTCTCAGAATACCCTCTAGACACTTCAACCCTGAGTATACAATATTGTGCCTGTTGACAAGCGCTTGGCTGAGAAAATGGAATTTGTGATTGCAACAGTAACAGCTAGGATCCAAAGGGAAGGGTGCAAATATTAATATATACATGCAGGGTTTCTGTTCATACATATGTTGGCTAAGCTGTTGGGAGCTGATGCTTGCAGCCAAGGAGTTTGTCTTTGCCATGTACCACTTGTCTCACTCTCTTTCAGACTGGGGAGAGAACTCTGCTAATGCATCCTTCTTCCTTAAGGACAGACACAAAAGCCTGGGGAAACAGATCTTCCATCCCTGGAGCTCTTGGTGTAGGCACTGAGAAGGATATTCAGAATCTGGGGAACATTGGACAGGCCCAAGGGAAGGACATTGCCCTAGCTGATAAATTCACTCTTCTAAAGAAAATGGCTCAGAGTATGGGAGAAAAAGGCATTGAAGACTCACAGAATGTTGGAGCTAGAAGGACCCTTAGAATATAAAGCACAGAATGTTGGAGCTGGAAAGAGGCTTTGCTAGAAGAACATACAGGTTCAGAGCTCCTTGGGACCTCAGAATAGGAAACTTAGAATTGGAAGGACCCTTAGAACAAGAACAGTTGTGGAAAGGCTATTGACCATAGAGTCAAGAAGACTAGGATTTGAATTCTGCCCTTCTCTTACTAACTATATGAACCTGGGCAAGTTTTGAGTCTCATTTTCCTCATCTATAAAATGAGAATAATGATAGCCACTATCTCACAGAATTATTAAGAGAAACAAGTGAGAGAAAAAAATAAAGCGCTTTATAGGATTTGAAGTACTACATAATTTTTCTCTGCTATAATTTACAAAGAATTCTAATAAATGTTATGATTTTCTTTAACACAGAATAAGGTTAGAAGGGAACCTTAGAATGCAAAGCATGGAATCATTAGGGCAGAATAAGTGAGAGAGAGAGACTATGGAATTTAATAAAGTAAGAGCCTTTAGACGATACCTTGTCTACCCTCTTGATTTCACAGATGAAATAGTTGAGGCAGAGTAAGAAAGTCAATATGCCCAAGGGAGTACCAATAATTGGTGGGAGAATTAGGACTTAAAAGCAGCTCTCCTTGATTTTTAGGCTAAGTGCTCTCTTTAGTTATGGTGCAGATAACCCCTAATAGCACCTCTCTCCTGCTGTCTGACTTAAATCAGAACTTAAGAGATCTGGGGGCCAATCTGAATAAGATCAAGTAATGGCTGCTTCCTTGTCACCTAGGAATCATAGGCTAATGTACGTAATGCATATGGAGGCTGAGCAAGCCATCCTTAACCTGAAAGATGGTCCGGTGGAAAGATCACTGGATTTAGAAGCAAGAGAGCTGTTTTTGTATCCTGCTTTTGTCATTTAGTATTTGTGTGACTTTGGGCAAATCTTCTTGACCTGTTTCCTCAAATGTAAAATATAGGGATTATCCTAGAAGATATCCCAGATCTTTTCCAGTTCTAAATTCTATGATTAACCATAACTTACTGTTTCTATAGTACTTTCTTATCTACAAAGCTCTTTCTTCTATGACCTAGTCTCATTAATTGAAAACCAGCACACTGAAACCATCTTGTATTTTTTTTAATATATAGAAGGCCAGAACTAAAGGACAGTCCAGGTGTTTGTATTTTCCCCTGTATTTGGATCATATGATTAAATTGAAATAGCTTCTCACAAAGCATATGGAAAATACAGAGTCAAAAGCCTAAAATCATATTCTAGTCAGCTTCTGACCTCTAAATGAAAGTCAGAAGATGTTAAATCTATTTGCCTGATCCACAGCTATTTTCTTTTCTATGGCTTGCCTTTTCCAAAAGCAGGAGAAAAACAATGTGAGCACAACTAGCAAAAGGAAGACCTTTGGGAATATGTCTGTTTTCTATCTCTAAGTGTTTTAGCAACAACTCTTCTTGTTGGTCTGGATGGGTGTGGAGAATGGATATTTCCGATGCCCTAAAGTGTTGGAGGATGCTATGGCCCAGGGGTAGCTTGGTGGCTCAGTGAATAGAGAGCCAGGAGTTCCTGGGTTCAAGTCTTCCTAGCTGCGGGACCCTAGACAAGTCAATTAACTCCAATTGGAGATACTTAGTCTTGATTCTAAAACTGAAAATAAGAGTTATTATTTAAAAAAGAAAGAAAGAAAGACAAGAAATGCCATGGGCCAGAATCTTGGTTTGGTTTCATTGTCACTCTTGGGTTGTCATTTGAATTCTAGATAGCTGTCTTGTAAATGTGCACCATTGGTCATTAGGAGACTGTATGAGAGTGTAGATCAGGGTTGGCAAGAAGCAATGCAATATAATGGAAAGAATCAGGATTTGACCCTGAGTCCTCAGACTCCAAATCCAGTTTCCTTTCCTTCGAACTACATTGCCTTGTTGGCTTCCATGACATTACACATCCTGGGTTCTCCCTTCATTCTAATTGTTCCTCCTCTGCCTCCTTTGCTGAGTCCTCTTGCCCTTCCCAACCCAATGACATGAATGTACCCACAGGTTGTTGCCAGTATCATAAAATCTCAAAAGTTCAAAGAGATTCCATAAGCTAACTAGATGTGTTCCTGCCCAAGAATGCTCTCTACAATATCCTCAGCCATTGGAATCCTGCCTCCTCTTAAGACCTCTAGAGATGGGAAACCCACTACCTTCTAAGGCAGCCCATTCCCCTTTTGGTCAACTTAACTGCGGAGAAGTTTTTCCTTCTCTTGCCCTGAAATCTGTCTCTCAATCTTCTATTGTGAACAAAGGTAAAAAAGGAAAGCTTTAAGGAGTAGCTACCTGGACACAGTAAAGAGTAAAGAGATAGCCAAGATGGGTTTATTAAAAGGATCATATATTAGAAGGGTAGCCTGGTGCAGTGGATAGAACCTTGACTTTGGAGTCAGGAGACCAGAGTTCAAGTTCCACCTTAGATACATGTTAGTTCGAAATGACCCTGGGCAAGTGACCTTAGTTTTCTCATCTACAAAATGAATTGATTTGATGTGATAACCTCTAATATCCTTTCCAACTCTAAATCTATGATCCTATAGGAACTCGGATTTCACCTAGTCCAACGCACCCCCCCCCCTTTTTTTTAATGAATGAGGTAACCAAGGCCCAGATAGTTGACGTAGATTCATCAAGACTCAATTCAATTATTATTTAATAAATGTCTATATGTGCCAGGGACTGTGCTAGGTGATAGAGGGTTTAAAAACAAAAAACAAACAATCCATCCTTGCCCTTAGAAAGTTTTTCATTTTACACATAGGTCATAAATGGAATAGTGAGAAGTCAAATCAGATCTTAGAACATTATATCCAGAGTATTATCCTACAACTAATCAGGCAGTGGACCACAGTGTTCCTTTAAGCCAGTGATTCCCAAAGTTGGCGCTACCACCCCCTGGTGGGTGCTGCAGCAATCCAGGGAGGCGGTGATGGCCACAGGTGCATTTACATTTCCTATTAATTGCTATTAAAATTAAAAAAAATAATTTCCATGAGGCTAAGTAATATTTTTTTCTGGTAAGGGGGCAGTAGGCCAAAAAAGTTTGGGAACCACTGCTTTAAGCCATAGTATTCTTTGAAAACTTTCAGGGAGCTAGGAGGTACAGTGAATAGAGTGCCTGGCCTGGAAGTCAAGAAGACTTATCTTCCTGAGTTCAAATCTGGCCTCAAACACTTATTAGTTGTGTGACCCTGAGCAAGTCACTGAACCTTATTTGCCTCAATTTCCTCATGTGTAAAATGATCTAGAGAAGGAAATGGCAAACTGCTTGAATATTTGCCACGAAAACCACAAATGGAGTCATAAAGAATTGAACACAACTGAAAAATAAGCAAACAACAATAACAAATTCTTTGAATTCTCCTTCGGTTAATTATTGAATTCCTCCTACTTTCTGGGACACAGCTCATGAAGAATAATAACAAACAAAAACTTTGTACTTTCCTCAGTTAAGATTGGGGAAATATACTTCAATTTCAAGAACTCTTTTTTTTTTAACCTGCCACCGTGTTTTGTTGTTTCCAGGGAAGAGTGAGAATGCAGTTAAGGGCATGGAAAAGGAAGTCATCTGTTATAAGCTGTGGGTCTCTAAGAGAGCAAACAAGTGAGGGTCATTGTAGGGCCAGGCATTTCACAAGAATCACAAAAGCAAGGTTGTTTATACAAGGGCAAGAAGAGTGGTAATCACCACCCAGTGAAGAACAATCTACTGGGGAATTCATTTTCGTGTTCTTGGGGAACATGATTCTACTGGAGTACAAGAGCAAAGTAGACTAGAGGCATCTGAAAAAAAAAGATTTTGTAAATTGCTCCCTTTTTGGCAATGAGATATATATTGTCTACTACATTCTTCTCTTTGAAATACTGAGGCTAGATAGAGGTGTCACTGTGTGTGGGGTATAGGTGAGAAATGAATGAGGGGTTTGGCATCCTCCATCCCAGTGGGACAGTGAAAGAGATGAACACAGTCTCAGATGGCAGCATCACTAGGTTTGTAGGTCATAGATTGTAGAACTTGGAATCTGCAGAGAGATCATCCCTTGTTTTTTGAACAGCTTCCTTCAAGTCTCCATTCAGAATGCCATTCTCTTCCTCCAGAAGGCTTATCCTGATTCCTACCGGCCATTAACCATCTCCAAAATTACTTTGTATATTATAAAGGGGTGGAGTGTGGCTTAATGGAAAGAGAGGTGGTCTTAGAATCAGGAGGACCAGGCTCTAAAGTTCTGGATAGAAAATGATGCTGATGACAATGATAATGATGATAGCTTGCATTTAAAAGCATCTTGAAGTTTTTACTCAGTGTTTACCTTCCAATAACTCTATGAGACAGGTAATGCCAATATTATTTTTCCACATTTTACAAAGAAGCAAACTGAGTCTCAGAGAAATGAAGTGACATGCCTAAGGTCTGAATTAGGTCCAGAATCTAGATCTCCTAACTCTAAACCCAGGGATCTTCCCATAATTCCATAGTGATTCCTTCAGAAGCCTTTTAGAAGAACAGAGAAAATGGTTTATTCTAGTTTTGAGAAATTCTTTGTTATAACTGGATTGGGGTTTGATAGTGCTGTATTTGTATACTGACAGAGCCTGCAATGTGAATGGTAAATGGTGGATGCAAGTATTCTTCTAGAGTACCAACACAGCATAGAGATATGACTGTATGGTCTCATTGCCTGGGGTGAAACATTTTTGTTGTTTCTGTTTTGTCATTTCTGTCATGTCTAGTCCTTTGTGACCTCACACGAAGCTTTCTTGACAAAGATACTAAAGTGATTTGCCATTTACTTCTCCAGCTCATTTTACAGATGAGGAAACTGAGGCAAATAGGGTTAAGTGACTTGCCCAGGATCATGTAGCCAGTAAGTGTCCGAGACCAAATTTGAACTCAAGTCTTCCTTTCTCCATGTCTGGCCCTCTGTCCATCATACTCTCTGTGAGTGTCTCAAATCAGTCAGGCAACTTGCTAAGCTCTTATTTTGTGCTAAGTACAGAGCTAAACACTGGTGATACAAAATAATGCAAAAACAGCCCTTGCCTTCAAAAAGCCTGCCTTCTTTTGGGAAAAAACAACATTTAAATAACTAGGAATGTCCCAAATCTCTCTGTCTTTTCCTCTATTTATCTATATTTCCATGTGTATTTTTGTAGATGTGAAAATAGATTGTTTATAAATGATACTACATTGTATTTTTAGAGTATTTTTAAGTTTTCAAAATTATTTCCTTTAAACAATTCTGTGAAATAGGCAATGTAAGAATGAATGTGCCTCTCTTATAGATTGGAAAACTGAGGATCATAAAGGTGAGGATAATAAAGGTTATGACCTGGATGTACTAAACAGGTAGCAATATCAGACTTAGCATTTGAATACAGGTTAAGTTCAGAACTCTTTTCATTACCATACAGAAACATTTGAGTCCCTCTGTTCACAGTTTATATCCCACAAAAATTTGCCATCCTTTCATTAGTTTCAACTGCAAGGTCACTCTGTCTGAGTATGTAGAATTCCTGGAGGAATTCAGTAGAGGGCAGAGATTTCATAGAATCCTAGATTTGGAACTGGAAAGGATCTTGGAGGTCATAGTGCTTAGGTACAAAATTTTACAAAAGAAGAAACTGAGATTGCACTCTTAAAAGGGCACTGAGGCAGAATTTGAACCCAAGTCTTCCTGATTTGAAGTTTAATGCTCCAGAATCTTGGAGTTGAAGAGACTTCAGGTGGGGCATTTAGTCCATCCAAGACTTAAACAAGAATTTTTCTAATCAATTAAAAAGTGGTTGTCCACTAAGAAGTTTTTTTCTTCCACTGAGCCAAATTTTGCCTCTCTGTGATTTTCACCCATTCCTCCTGATTCTGTCCTCTAGGGCTACACAGAACATGCCTACATCCTTTTCTACTGGGCTATCTTTCAGATAATGGAAGACAGTTTTAGGTTTTCTCCTTATGACAAACATCTTCGGTTTCTTCAACTTCATTCTCAACTGGCATAATCCCTAGGCTTTTCACCATTTTGATTGTCCTCTGGATGTTCTTCAGCTTATTAATGTTTTTCCTAAACCATGGTGCTGAATGTTTCAAATGCATTTTGGTTAGGGCACGTAACCTCCCATGTTCTGGAACTGAGTTGCTCTTAGAAAACTTGAGTTAGCTTTATTGGCCACAGTTGCACCCTGTTGGTTCTTACCAAGCTTTGAGTCCTCTAAAACTCCCCAACTTTTCCATTATCCTTTGAGTCACTTATCCTTTTAATTCTTCAGACAGTATGGTGTTCCCTGATTTATGGACGTATAACTTCTCTGGGAAACAATATTGGCTTGAAAGAGATGGACTTTCAAGTTAGTGAATAGTTTGAGATCATTAAAAATGCTACACGATTTGATATTTTCATTAATTAATTCAACATCAATCCTCTACATTGTTTGCAGAGCTCATCAGTCTCCAAAAACATTGTTCTGTGTTCTTAAGTCAAATACTGTTTTACTTTTTTTGTAATATATATGTATATATATATTATATATATTTAGTAATTTCTGGACAGCTTCTCATACATATTCAAATCTATGGCTCTAGGTTTCTGGTAATGATTCAGATGTTTGTTGCACACTGTAATTGATCTCAATATAGCTATAATCACCAAAGAATATAATTCTATGCATTTGCCTAAATAAGTGCACTCCACACCCCCACACCCTGTTGGGGCGAAGGAAGATACACCACAACAACTATCAACAAACAAGATTGATTTCCGTAATCATCCACGTCTATACCGGCTTGGTAGGCATTAAAATAAGGTTGCTGGGAAAGCACATTTTGCGTGTGGGTTTTTATATGTGCTGGTTTAAGAAAAAAAATCTGGCATTTAATTCTATTTAAGAATTATCACAGGCTACTTCATTTGGGAATGGACAAATGAGGCACTTACCATTCATATGTGAGTGGTCTAGGTATTGAATATCTTCAGTGTTAGCCCATGATTTAGAATCAATCTAGGGTGGTCAAGCAAGACCTGTAGGGAAAGGGAAGGAGAGGGGGAGAGAACAAATGTTTATTATTAAATATCTACTAGATGTCAGATTTTGTGCCGAGATTTACAAATATTATCTCGTTTCATTCTCACAACAACCAGGTGGGATATGTGCTATCATTATCCCCATTGTACAGGGGAGAAAATTGAGGCGAAGTGACTTGCCCAGGGCTCACAGAGCAAGTAAGTGCCTGAATTTAGATCTTCCTAAGTCAGTGCACTAGCAGCCTGTTTGTTAGAATAATAGTTAACCAATAACTCATTCATACGAGGCTTGAAGGTTTGAAGAGGACTTTTTTTTCCTGAGGTAAGGAGCTAAAGGATCAGAAGATAGATCTCAGCCAGAGACAAGTCAAGCAGTATTAGCTATTTCTCTGTGATTTGCCTTGAGGAAAGCAGACCAGTCATCCCTATCTGCTCCCACTTTTGTAAGAATAACAGCTTATATTTCTTTACCACTTAAAAAGTTTACAAAACCCTTTTCTCCCACAAAACTCTGTCGAAGTTCATGGTGCAAATACTAGTGTTTCTTTTTAACAGATGGGAGGAAAAATGATGCTCTATGGCCCCATAGATAAAAATTGGAGGGAACTATTTCTTCCTCCTAAGCAAGTATACTCAAAAACTAAATGAACACCCTTCCCTCTTCTACTACCCTCGTCTGGCAGCCTTCAGTGAAGTTTCTGAAAGTAAAGCTTGTAGTTGCAAGACTTGACAAAGCAGCAGAGACCATACACTCCTGTGTGAGAAGGCAGAGAGTTTTCTAGGGAGGTTAAAAGGCACAAAATAGATGGAAGAAAAATCAGTGTGAACACCACTCTGTAAATCCTCTTTATGGAGTCAAAATGGTATTCACCAAATCTTGTTCTATTCAATTATTTGCCTATTTTTGTCTAAGTCAGAGCTATCAGTGACCTGGGGGAGAGGGTTCTCAGAGACAGGAAAACCTGGTTAAAATCTGTGCTCTGGTGATGCTTATTTATTGGGTGACCCAAGGCAAGGGCTTTAATTTCTATGTACTTCTAACAGTGCCTTAGAACTCAGCTACTAAATAGTTATCTGGTCATATATTTAGAGCTGGCAAGCCATCTAGTACATCTTCATTTTATACATGAGGAAACTGAAACCCAGATCTCTCTCTCTCTCTCTCTCTCTCTCTCTCTCTCTCTCTCTCTCTCTTTCAATATGCCACTCAATAAAATCATTGATAGGAGGTGTCAGAGGGAGGATTTGGTCAGTTTCCCAAACCAGTGACCTTTCAATTGTTAGTTCCCACACTGGGAATCCCTATACTGATAATTTCACAAGTCCCTTGTGATATATATATATATATCTTACCTTCTCTTTTAGAGAATTTCTGTCTATTCTGTCAATTCTGTCTCTTGACTCTAAGAAAGAAGAGTGGTAAGGGCTAGGAAAATGGGGATAACAACTTGCCGGGGGTCACACAGCTAGGAAGTGTCTGAGGCCAGTGAACCCAGGATCCCCAACTCTAGGTCTGGGTACTGAGTCACTTAACTGCCCCCAAGTCCTTCGCATATTTAAGAAGATTTGAAGCCTTGCTTTCAGTAGGCACTGGCAATAAAAAGAAAAAAATTAAACAGTAGTTGCCCCCACCAAGTCTGTTCTGAGAAACTCAGTTGGAGGTCCATGTGGACAATGCCTAGGTTCTGGTAGGGATCATTTCCTCACAGATTCTGTTGGGGATGATTTCATGCCAAGGTTCTGGGGGGAATCATTACACATCCAGATCTCTGTGTGGATTATCACACAGCCAGGTTTTAGTCTGGATTGTTCTGGACAGTGCTCGGGTTCTAGAAAGGTTTATTATGAGTCTTGATTCCTTCCAGTGGGAAACAATCCATTCCCTGGTTCTGGTAGAGATTGTTCAGATAAACTCATAAGAAAAATGAAGGAAAAACAAGCCATTCAAGTCAGCAAGACATGGATTTTATAATAGGTTTTATCTTAAGGAGAATGGAATAAATTTAATTAAATCATTTCAATTTGATATGCCTAAGTCCAATGACCCGGACCTGAGCCATGATGACAAACGTGCTTTGTTAGGTTTCTTCCCCTCAGTATTCATCAGGCTCCTGCTGACTTTGGATTCATATTCTGATGGTGGTGTCAAATTCAGGAAGAATTACTTTCATGACTGAAAGATTTACAGTTCAATGAATGCGCATCTGGGGGAATCTAGGTTTGAATCCCAGCTGTGCTTCTTGCTACCTGTGCAACCTTAGGCATATCTCTTCAATTCTTTAAGCTTAATTTTCCTCTGTAAAATGAGAAACATCTACTCTGCATCCTCAGGCAAATCACGTTATCCCTCTGGACCTCTGGATCTCTATCTGTAAAATGAGGAGGGTGGACTGGATGGTCCCTTCTAGTTCTAGCTAGATGGTGTAGTGGATAAAGTGCTGGGTCTACAGTCAAGGAACCTTGGGTCAGTTCAAATCTGGCCTCAAACCCTTGCAAGTCACTTACTCTGTTTGATTCAGTTTCCTCATCTGTGAAATGGAGATAATAATAATACCTACCTCCTGAATTTGTTGTGAGGATCACATGAGAAAATAATTATAAAGTGATTTAGCATACCACTCAGTCCATAGTAAGTGCAAAATAAATATTAGCTATAATCATTGCCATCATTATTAGCTCTATGGTTCTGCATTGGCATTCCCTCCAACCTATCCACACCTTTTCCTGTATACTGCTTATTGACGTCTTCCCATGAATGCTTTACACAAGAGATTCTTCCTCTAGAGCTCACATCACTGATGGACAGCAATGAAATGTATTGGCTATGCCATCATTTCTCTCTCTCTCTCAATCTCTCTCATTACATGACTGTTGTTGTTGTTGTTGTTGTTGTGTTTGACTCCATGTGACTTTGTTTGGTGTTTTCTTGGCAAAGACACTGGAGTGATTTGCTGTTTCCTTCTCCATCTTATTTTACTTATGAGGAAATTGAGGCAAATAGGGTCAAATGACTTGCCCAGGGTCACACAGCTAGAACATATCTGAGACCTCATTTGAACTCAGGTCTTCCTGATTGCAGACTGGTAATCTATCCTAGCCTGGTAATCTATACATCACCTCGCTGCCCCCATTTATGTCCATTTTCTACCTCCTTTTCCAGCCACATATTACTCTGAAGATGCCCTTTATGCAATTTCTCCTATACTATTCTTCACTGGGAATATATTACCACTGGGGCAGCTAGGTGGCTCAGTGGATAGAGAGCCAGGCAGATTTCCTAGCTCTGTGACCCTGGGCAAGTCATTTGCCTCAACTGCATAGCCCTTATTCCTCTTCTGCCTTGAAATTGATATTTAGTATAGATTCTAAGAAAGAAGATAAGGGTTTAATATATAGACATATATATTACTGCCTACTTTAAATGGACTAAGAAAAAGAAATCCAGTCTCTGCCCTAAGCAGTCTTCAATCTTAGCTATTTAAGATGGATAGTAAGATAGAACTCACAGAAAGCATGAATATCAAACAATTCAAGTGCAGTCCCTTGAGAGCCTGGCTTTCTTCCTCTTCTCTGGGTATGACCGCTCAGGGTTATGTGGAAGAGCTTTTCAGAGGGGAAGTGAGGTTGAGTTATCATAGGATCATAGATTTGGACCAGGAGGGGACTCAAGAGGTCATCTTGTCCAAATTACTCGTTTTACAGACAAACCAAATTTCAGGGAGTTTAGGTGACTAGACTAGGTTCATACAGTTAATAAGTGTCTGAGGCAGGATTTAAATCTAGATCTTGAGTCTAAGTTCAGCAATATATCCACTATGTCCAGGTAATTTAAAAAGGGATCCTTTACGATGGGAATGAACTGCTTGTGAGCCTATATGGAGGCAGTTCTAGAGCTGACAGGGTCCTTTGCAATTATCTGTTTCACCTATCTCACTTTACATAAGAGGAAACTGAGAAGGGGATGGAAGTGACTTGACTAAGGTCACATAGGTAGTACATTAGAAGGTCAATATTCAAACCTAGAATTTCTGACTCCAGATCCAGGATTACATTTTAGTTGTGGTTGTTATGATGATAAGAACAGATAATTTGGAGAAGCAGATATTTATGCCTGGGCCAGTAAACCTTCAAGTCACAGACACTGATTGACAGGCTTCAGTGAGAAAGGAGGGGGTTAGACACTCCTGGATCTCAAACCCCTCCCCCCTAAGCAGCTGATGCTTCAGTTGGAAAATGGAGACTGTCTAAGATTCTTCTGGTAAGTTTCTGTTATGACTGAACCCCAATGATGTTCCCTTTCTTTAATTTATATTCCTCACAGATCTGATAGAGGAATAAGTAGAAGCTAGCTATCTAACTGTTGAGGACTGAGATAAATGATCTTCTTAAAACTGGCAGCTGACAGGATTCAAACTAGATGACCAGACTTGAGTTGTGAGTATTCCCCTAAATAATTTCCAGGCACAGATTCTGAAAGTAAAGCTTATATTAAGAAGGAAGGGAAAACTAGAGGGGTTAATCAAGGTTTTAGATAAGAAAAGGTGACCCTGATCTATTAGGTTGAAGCTGCCCTTCCTCCTCCACAGGAGGAGGTGAAGGCACCTAACTGAACTGGCTCTCTTGTTAGAGAATTTATATATCTAATTCACTAAATCACTAAGTAATTATTATATTGATATTGATAAGGATTAATTCTAACAAACAGGCTAACCCCTGAGTAGAAACCACACTGGCTTATGCCACAATGGCCACTCAGGTGAACCCCCAAGTCAGGAGTCTGCTCACCTCAACCCCCAAAAAGCAACTGCCAACTCTTCTCAACTGCCCCCTCACCCAAAGTTCTCCAGGGGGGTCCCCTGGAATTCTGGGTGAGGCTGTCCCTGTATCTTTTCAGGGATTCCATGCATCCATCTCTACATAACAAGGTTGATCCTGTTTCATTGGGCCATGGAAATTTGAGAATGGGAGCAGGTAGAAATGGAGGTCAACTATGAATTCTGACTTCAGGTGCATTATCTTGACCTCATCTCCACCTCAAGATGCCCTCTCTGACTATTTCCTATTGTCCCAAATCCCTTCCACAGGGGATGCAGCTTTTCATGCACCATGAAGGTTCAGTCTGAAAATGAAAACATGTCTAAGGAAAGCCAGTCTCTGACATTCTCAGTGAGAGTACATTGCCATCTCCTGCCCAAGGGAATGAAGGATTAGGTAAATCTCAGGATGGCTAAAGGGAAACCTCTCCCTGAGGCAGAGGAGACTAGATGCTTATTAGGAGGATGGCAATCTTAATTTAAACAACCAGGCTTGGTTTTTCCTTTTTATAATCCAGTTAGTGGGGTGTCTGTGGAGCAGACAATGATGAATGAGAAAAATAGTTAATAGAGCAGAGATTCAGGCCAGGAAGTCTAATTGAGATCAGAAAATGAACTGTAAAAATGCTGAAGGGCTGACAGTTTGTCTGGTCCAAGCTGTCTCCTCAAAGGGTCATTCATTTTTTGCTAGCTTCTGATGTTCTCTGACAGTTAAGCCTCTACTCCCAGCTAACCTGCTGGGATCATCAGGGCTATGGTCTGCCACACTACCTCCTGACTCATCTATTTCTACCAGATGGAGGGTTCTTCTCCATGTGGTGATGATGCTTCGATGCACTCTTTCAGAGCCTAGCTAAGGATGCTAGGGGTACTCATATGAGCTTGGGAGTATCTCTTCTCTAATGCCATTGGTTTGAGCCCTCACTCCCTTATTTCCTTTATTGTTAGGTCCCAGTAACTAGCACCCCCACCTCTATTTAACCATTTCATGTCAATTAGCCTTTTAAAGTGACCTTTACTTTGAAGATGTAAATTTACTTCAGTTCCTACCTAGCACTCAAAGTTCACATTCAGAAAAGCATCCATGAGGGCTGAGTCTTTGTTTCAGCTGAAGGCTCTGAAGGTCATTCTTAAAAATCACTCCTACGCCTTAAGAGATTGATTGAAAATCTTTCAAGGACTCCAAGACTCCTGAAGGCCCATTCTTTTGATTTTTCAAAACTCACAAGATCAGAGCCCCCAGATTAATCTCCTTTCCTGGAAGTGGAAAAAGATAAAAGGTAAAGCAAAAAGACTGAGACTTATTTCCATAGGACCATATGTGAACATCAAAGAGAAGGCCCAAGGCTTCTCCTTTTACAGCACTGCCTTTCTCCAGATACTCTCAGCAACTAAGAAAGCAGTCAGAAAAGGAGGTTGAGGAAAAATGGCCGCATCTCTGGTCGTGAGTACTTTGTGAAGACAGACATATTTCCAGGTACCTGGACAACTGAAAAGGCTTCTCCTAACCATATGGTTAGCAGCCAAGAACCAGCTAGAGATGGATATGCATGTTCACTTTCCTCTAACACATTTCCATTATGTGTCATTACAACACTCCAAGGAAGCAGGCTCCCCAGCCTCTCTACATGGAGAAACACCATCAGGTGACTCCTATCAAAACTTCTCCTGCAGGAAAGAAGAAACTATTGCTAAAGTAGGTATTTAAAAGTAGGGTCAAGGAGGAGGGGGAAATATCCAAGACAAACTTTGCCTGGTCCCAATTTCACTTATCTCTGTCTTTAGGGAGAACACATGAAATAAGTCCTGATTCAGTGTTTCTCTAGCCATACTGATCCCAACACTGACTTCTCTTCTGAATTAGAAGTCTTAGACTTTGATTATGTTTCCCAACCTCACAGTCTCATAGATTTAAAACTAGAAGGAATCTCTGAAGGCATCAAGTCCATCTGCCTCATTTTAGAGATGAGAAAAATGAGGCTTAGAGAGATTAGCTTATTGTCCAAGGTCATGATGTCAGTAAATGGCAGAGTTAGTATTTGAAACCAGTTCTTCCAGCTCTGAGTTCCATGCCCTTTCCATTGTACCAAGCCTCCTTTCTAAGTTGGTGCTGGCCCTGGGCTCTTCTCACATGGCATCTTCTCACATGGGGTAAAGAATGTCCCCATTGCTCATTTCTATAAGGGTAAGAGAAAGGAGACTTCCATGTTGAAATATGGGAGGAAAAATCATAGTGCTGAAAGAGATCTCTCAGAGATCATCTGCAGATGTTCTTAATCTTTTTTATGTGAGTGTCAGGGACACCTCAGAATAATATTTTTAAATGTGTCATTTAACAGAGGATTATAAAAGAACCCAAGATTAATGTAAATGAAGATGTGATATTTTGTTCCCAACCAGGGACTTCCTGGTTGTTTAAGGATCCCGGATTAAGAATCCTTAACCTGAATCCCTAATACCATCTGAAATATTCTGATCTTACACATTATTGCCCAGCCCTCAAGGCACCATGCTGTCTTCCTTAAGCATATCATTGTACTCATTATCCAACGAGGAAGTACAATATCTGGTTATCCACAAATGGTACTTTCTTGAGCTATCTGCCAAGTAGCCAACTCAGTGCCTCTTTGGTACATACTTGGGATAGTCTCCCTAAAAGACTTCAGTGTCCTCTTTGACTAGTGATTCCCAAAGTGGGTGCCACCGCCCCCTGGTGGGTGCTGCAGTGATCCAGGGGGGCGGTGATGGCCACAGGTGCATTTATCTTTCCTATTAATTGCTATTAAAATTAAAAAAATTAATTTCCAGGGGGCTAAGTAATATTTTTTTCTGGAAAGGGGGCAGTAGGTCAGAAAAGTTTGGGAACCACTGTCTTTGACTATCAGAGGACAGCCAATTTGTAAATGCTTAGATTACTATATGGTGGTAACCAGAGTAAATATGTGACCAATGGCTCCACTGAAAATGTAAACTACCTGGGGAAAATGTAAATAGTAAAAGGAGCCCCAACTATCTGAAGGGAAAACTTACATGTGACCCTGGGCCATCCCTGGCTCTAGATCTTCTTTGTTTTGTTTCTATATAATATCTGACCTAGCTTGGGGCTGGTGTGGGAATCCACAATGTTTCTTTGTCCTATTGCCACCCAGGATAATGGACCTCTTCTGTGGAAACTCCTTCAATTAAACTAATTAACTCTAGCAAAACCTATTAATGACTAAGCTGTCATAAGCCCCTATTTCTTTGGTATCTCAAGTATTCTTGGAGGGTATGCCACCCTACAATTGGCATAACCAGCACATTTGGCATAGCTGACAGGATAGTCTATCCCCTTAGAAATCTCATGTCCTTTCAACTATTTTATCACTACCACAATATATGGTTTGAAAAATGGCTGCCCTGAACAATTTAAATCCATGCCTGCAAGGTTAAAAATTTAGCTAGGAGAGATGATATCATGTGTTGCTCAAAATATAAAAAATATGAGGTCTACTACTCTAGATCTTCTGTCTCACATCTGGATTGTTGCCTCTGTCATCATTCTCTTCTTGCCATTGTTCCCTCCCCATTATGACCTACAGTCATAGAATTTAGATACTTGACAAACTATGGTTACATAATTTATAGAACAAAGCAAAAATGGGAGAAAAATGGCTAAGCATTCATACAGGAACCATCATCCAAAGTCTCATCCCAGGGGTCTCACCAAATCATTGGGCATGCCAATAGAATTCACATCTGCAGATAATGGAAAAGGAAGTTGGATCTGGGGTTCTCACACCAGATCAGGGACTATATCTGAGTAAAAGGAGAAGAGCAGTGAAAAAAAAAGCAGTTGTTCTTATTCAGGAGGAGTATGTTGAAGAGCTAATTGTTAAAATTTCAATGTGAGAATAAAAAGCAACCCTACAACTCAGGGCTTGACTTATTGTTTTGACAAATGTCTAGACTTATGAGAGAGATGGAGAAAATGTTAGCGACACAGAATAATTTCAAAAGTGTATCATGGATACATAGTGATCAGCTGACTTGGTGCAATAACATCTGTCAAAGTCCACTTTTCCCTACTTGGTGAGCAGGAAGTACAAAACCTAGGAGGCAGTGGTTTAATAGAAAAAGGAAGAAAATCCTGGAAACCAAAGTCTAAATTTTGTGTCTACCTTATTATATTGCATTTCAAAACAAAAAAAGACACAATCACAAATATACAAACTCACTCCCCCATGTGTAAGAAGTATAATCTCTTTCCCCCTTGTACCACCTCAGTATCTAGGGCAGGGAAGTGGGTTAATGATAGCTGAACTCAAATCCTATAGCTCATAAGCCCAAGTTCCAAGTCCAAACTTCCCTTTGAGCTCGAGTCCCAGGCATCCTGGTTTCTTAGGGTTTCCCTTCTAGGATGGCTGGCTATACTATCTGTAAGTGTGGATTTGGGGTAAATCAAGGATAACTAAGCACTCATCTTGGAAAGGGACTGAAAGCCGACCCCATGGAACTCTGAGAGAATTCTGTTTGGGAGGGGCCAACAGCAAGAGAGTTTTGGAAGAAGACTCTCAACTGTCATTTCTCTCCTGACCAGACAAGGAGATGGGAGGTTGTTTCTTTGATTGGGAGGTTTGGATGGTGGGGTGAATCCTGAGTGAATTGGGTTCTTCTGTACTTTTATGTGTGACTATTGGGGAGACCACAAATACCAACAAAGCAGACATTATACAGCAATTCTCCCATTTGGCCGGAGAGTCTGAACTCCTGGGGGAGTGGGCTTGAAGGAATCTGGGTCCCTTCCCTGATCCTACCTGAATCCATTGATCCTGTTATTTTCCTTTTATGCTTCAGATAGAAATATTGGATAGGAGATTGTAGGAGGAAGAGAGAGTTAGCAACTGGGACCAAGCCACTGAAGAAGTCTCTTGGGGAGAAGACTTAGCTGATAGTGAAGTTCATCCTTTCCTTCCTTCCTTGATTCTCCTATACCTTTTTCCCCCTGTTTCCTGAATTTAACTTAACACTTAATAAATCCCTTATAGCTTGATACTTAGAGTGTGGAGCAGTTACATTGCAGGTGACTGATCTTGTGGATGAGGGGAAGATCATTACCTGACTCCATCTTGAGGGGAAAAGCTACTTGTACTTAGGGTTTGAGGGAGGCTCCTCTCAACAGGGCTGGCTCTGGGGGTGGGATCCCATCCATTAAGGTCACAACTGAATCCCAACACCTTCCTTCAACATTCTCACTATAGCTTTGCCAGTTTGGGAAGCTCATTGAGTTTATTTCCACATAGGTCTTCCCTGGGGTGGAGGTGAGTGAATAGCTGATCTGACCCATTGAAAGCTAACAAGGGGGGAGTCTAGATATTCACCCCCTACCATCAGTAACCCCCATACACATCTCATCTGCAGTCTGGACTCCAGAGTGGCCATGGCTCAAACTCTTCTCTGATGGAGATCACTACACCTAAACTGGAGATGAAGAATGAACATAATTAGAATAAAATATAGGGGAGGGGAGAGCAGGGGAAGGACATTTTTCCCTTCTCACTGGTTCAGTTCATGGTGTCTGTGCTATGAGTGAATTGAGATCTTTACCTTCTAGTCTAAGCAGAAGAGTGACTCATATTTTGGTTTTGGTAGGTTTAAAGACTCAGCTTATGCAGACAGTAAAAAGAGGCTATGTCCACCCACTGTGGGAGGGGATTAAGAATGTCTCCATTTTCAGGCAAGCTCCCTCAGGGATGTCTTCATATTAGGAAGAGTACCTGCTCCAAAGGCCCCTTTACATGGTCATGGGGGCTTCCTCCCTATTGTGGGTACAGTCAGATCTGTACAGCTTCTTGGTGTTTCACAAATTCTATTTCCCTCTGTCAAAATGTCTAGATTCCTCAGGTCTTTACAAAGATGAAACAAGATTAACGAAACATCTACTATGCTAACATGGTCACCCAACATTCAAATGAAGATCTCTGGAGACTGAGAGCTTTTTACCTCATGAAGCCACCCCTTCCACATCTGAAGTACCCCGATTATTAAAATATTTTGCTTTGCACTGACCCAGAATCTGTATTCCTTTTACTTCTGCCCATTGAGTGGAGTTCTGTCTTCTAGGGCCAAGCAGTACAAATCTAATCCCTTTAACCCATAATAACTCTTCAAATGGTTGAAGATGATGATTAAGCATACTCCCATCCCATTCCCAATCTTTCTTTTCCCAGCTAATCAGACAGGGTTCACAAGCTTCACTAGATTTCCAAAGGGGCTCATGATTCAAATAAAGGGTAAGAATATCTGTTCAAAAGGAATCATTTTACCTCTCTGAGTTTCAGTGTCTTCATTGGTTAAATGTTTTTAATGATCCTTTTACATCTCTTAGGGTTGTTGCTAAGATAAAATGAAATATTGGTTTTTAAAGCACTTTGTGTACTATGAACAGTTATATGAATATAAAGAATTGTATTATTGTTATTATTGTTACAGCAATTATTATATTCTCTTTTCAAGGCTGAAGGGGACATTGAACTAGCCCTTGGAGCATTCATCTATGTTAAGTATTTCTCTATAGTTGATATAGTCTGTCTCCTGTGATGTAATAAATTATCAATTAGAGTCTTGCAGGGACAAGGCAAATGGAGATAGATGCAACTACTTAATATTTGCTGAAATGAGTCAAATGAACAGTGCTCCCAAAGAGCTGCTTTAGAAGAAACTTAAATAGGGCAAAGGTTGGGAAGATGATTTCTACAGCCCTTTCCAAATCCCAGATTTTATAATATTAGGATTTTAAAACCCTAAGATTCTATTATTCCAGGACTATGATGTTACTCTAAAGTTTGGAGAGTTTATTGTTTTAATAAAAATAGCTGATCTTTGAATAGTTTTTTTAAAAAACCACACTTACCTTCTGTCTTAGTATTTGATTCTAAGGCAGAAGAGCTGTAAGGGCTAGTTATTGGTTAAGTGATTTGTCCAGGGTCACACAGCTAAGCAGAGTCTTAGGCCAGATTTGAACCTAGGTCTTCCAACTCTGGGTTTGATGCTCTATCCACTGAGGCACCTGGCTGCCCTTGTTTACAAAGAGTTTTAAGGTTTACAGAAAGATAATACATTATCTCATTTTCTTATCAAAATAACTTTGTGAGGTAGGCATTATAGTTATTTCCCCCATTTTACAGATGAGGAAAAAGGCTTATCTGTCAAACAACAAGCATTTTAAAGCAGCTTCTTAAGTGTTAGTCACTATGTTAGACGTTGGAGGTACAAATACATGTGTAATGCAGACCTTCCAAGAGCTCATATTTTATTAGTAAGAAAGGATAGATGTGATATGTTTCTAGATAAATTCAGGATATATAAAGTAACTTGGGTAGCAGTAGTGTGGCAGTCTAACAACTGGAAAATGGTACTTGATCTGAGCCTTGAAGGGAACTCAGGATTTCATGGGCACACAGGTAATAGTTGTCCTCTGTTTCATGAGTTACCGTTTCATGAAGGAGTGTCTTTGATCTCATCCCTTCTTGTCTTCTCCAGCAGGTTGCCCTCACTATCATCTACACTCTCTAATCTTTAATCTCTCTGTGTCTACTGGCTCCTTCCCCCAAATGCCTACAAACATGCCCATTTCTTCCCTATCTTAAAAAAAATCTACCTTGATTCTTATACCATTATTAGCTATAATTATATCCCCCTTTTCAGCTAAATTCCCAGAAAAAGCTATCTGGGTGTCTCCAATTCATCTCCCCTCACTCTCTTACAAAGCTTCTAAGGGGGCTGCTAGGTAGTTCAGTGGATAGGGAGCCAGACCTGGAGATGAGAAGTCCTAGGTTCAAAGCTGGCCTTGGATACTTCCTAGCTGTGTGACCCTGGACAAGTCATTTAACCCTTATTGCCTTGGAACCAATACATAGTATTGATTCTAAGACAGAAGGGTAAGAGTTTAAAAAAATCTTCTACAATCTGGCTAATCATTTGACTGAAATGGCTCTCTCCAAAGTTACCCATAATCTTTTTTTTTAAACCCTTAACTTCTGTGTATTGGCTCATAGGTGGAAGAGTGGTAAGAGTGGACAATGGGGGTCAAGTGACTTGCCCAGGGTCACACAGCTGGGAAGTGTCTGAGGCTGGATTTGAACCTAGGACCTCCTGTCTCTAGGCCTGACTCGCAATCCACTGAGCTACCCAGGTGCCCCCCATAATCTTTTAATTGACCAAGTTAATGGTTTTTCCCTCAATCCTCATCTTTTTTTAACCTCTCTACAAATTTTGACACTGTCAAAAACTTCATAATACCCTCTCTTCCTAGGCTTTTATGATAGTGTCGGATTCTCCTTCCTGGCTGGTCATTCCTTCTCAATCTTTTTCTCTGTATCTTCTTCCTAACCATTAACCATGGGTAGCACCAAAGGCTCTATCCTGAGTCCTCTTCTCTTCTAGCTCTATATTACCTCACTTAGGGAACTCAAGTTCCTTTGGAATCAATAATCACTTCTAAAATGATAATTCCCAGGACTATACAACCAGTCATGGTCTCTGTAGTCCTAAATCACCAACTCCCTTTTGAACAAAATGATCTGGATAACCAATAGGCATCTCAAATATCAACGAGTCCAAAAAATAATGATCACTCCTCCCCCTAAGTTTTCCCTGCTTCCAAATTTCTTGATTACTGTCTAAGACATTGCCATCTTCCCGGTCACCCAGGGTCATAATCTTGGTGTCATTCTCTCTTATACTCCACTATCTGTCACCAAATCTTGTTTCTACCTTCACAATATTCTTCATGTCTCTTTTTCTCTCCAGTCAGAGAACCAATACCCTGGTGCTTCAAGTTCTTATCACCTCACACCTAAACTGTCATGAGAGTCTTCTAATTAATCTGTCTCCCTCCTATTTTAAGTCTCTCTCAACTCCAATCCATCCTTTACTCAGTTGCCCACATGATTTTCCTACAGTTTATATTTGACCATGTCATCCTTCTATTCAGTAAACTCCTCTAACTCCCTGTTACCTCCAGGATCAAATATGCATTTCTCCCTATGGCATTTAAAGCCCTCACCACCTTTTCCCTTTCTATTACCTTTCCAGTCTTCATTAATTTCTCTCCTCTCCATGTATTTTATCATCCAGCAAGATCTACTTTCTTGTTATTCCTTACACTATGGTCCATTTCCAACCTTTTTATTGGCTCTTCCCCATGCCTGAAATGCTTTCAATCCTTTTTCTTTGCATAATGCTTGATACACTATAAGTACTTAATCAGTGTTTCTGGGAGGCAGCTATGTAGCTCAGTGGATTGAGAGCCAAGGAAGTTCTGGGTTCAGATATGACCATAAGACACTTCCTAGCTGTGAGCCCCTGGACAAGTCACTGACGTGCCATTGCCTAGTCCTTACTGCTCTTTTACTTTAGAACCAATATTGCTTCTGAGGTGAAGGTAAGGGTTTTAAAAAAATACATACATATACACGCAAATTTTTGCATATATATGTACTTAATAAATATTTGTTGACTGATTGACTGCCAGGGCCAGGGTTCAAACCCACATAAAATTTCCTGATTCTAAGCTCAGCCTTCTTTTCATTATATTATGTTGACTTATGTTATACTATAATGCTTTATGATTCTATTTGTAACACCATTGTACATAGGTGACACCATGCCTTTGGAGGATGTAGTGATGTCCAGGGAGCATCCTTTCCTCTTTACCCACTGTATATCTAACAGTAATCAGCTACCACTCATAATAATCAGTTTATTTTTTCTCCTGGGGCAATATTATTGTCCCAAGGTTCATATGATTCCTACATCTGCTGCTTTATGAAGTTTGTATTAAGTGAAAGAAAAAGTCAGGAATACAATTACAATTATAATTACTAAAAGCCCCCAGCTGGAAAAATTCCTAACATTTAGACTGAAGTTGCCTCTTGACTTTAATTTAAATTTACGTCCATCTTTAGCAATTCCTTAGCCTTTTTATGGTTGAGGCAGAATTTAGGTTATTAGAAATTTTGGGTTAAAGAAGTGATCAGAATGTGTTACAGTGTTTGTTGATGGAAACCGCTGGGAGAAGAAATTGGAAAAAGAGCACACCTTTCTTTTGGAATGTCCCTAAGTCCTGGAAGAGGTTAGTATGACTGGTGACTTCAAACTATCTTTTGCTCTGAGAAAGCTTTAGGACTAATTAATTTCCTGGATTGCCCCCTTCTCTGCTGCAACTCAGTTCTATTTTTTCTTTCTTTTTTTTGTCTTACTCTGTGCCACTAATTCTTCGTGAGTTAGTTCTTTAGATGATGGGTAGGACTGGGGAGCTGATTACCCCCATTCGTAATATTGTTGCTCAGCTACTCAGGCATTAAAGACCTTTGATAAATTACTCAGTTCTATCTTTCAGCTCAAAGATACAATAGTCTGAGATTACTATTTAAGGGGACAAAGGGGAATACCTATCCCCAAGAACTACAAATTCCAAGAAAGAAGTGCATGATCAAACCTTTCTTACATATTTTTTTAAGATCCTAATTTTATGTGAGCCTAGGGCACTGTCTATGACAGTGACAGCAAACCTTTTATAGGGGTGGGTGATGTCCTCAGGTGTACATGGAGAGGGAGAGGGGAGCAGCCTGAAACCCACAACCCTCTGGCTTTCTAGTAATGATCTCTGGTGAACTCTGTACTGGGGCAAATGCACACATGCCCGAAGAGAGGACTCTGAGTTTCCCCTCTGGCCCATGTGCCATAGGTTCGCCACCACAGGTCTATGCTTCTAGGATTTCAGGATGCTAATCATCTAGGAATCGAGGAATCTAGGCTTCAAGAATTTTAAGATTCAAGGATTCTGTTTAGTACTGACTTCAACATTTGTGGGCTAGCCAACAAGAGACACACTCAGAAAATGATTCCTAAGTCCTGGCTATAGAAAAGAAAAGGAAAACATGGATCTCATCCCAATCCTCCCAAACACTGAGACTGAACTGATGCATTTTTTTCCATCTGTACATTCAAATGGAAAAATCTTTGCTTTTTTATGGACTTGTATCAGATTCCTCCTTTCTGGTTACTTTCTTGAAAATTTTGGCTCCCACCTTGCCACTCATACCAGAGACCATGCCCTACTGCTAAGGTTCTTAACCTGAGGCCCAGGGTCTTGTTTGTAAAGATATTTTGGCAACTATTTAAAAATAATTGATTCCCTTTGCAATTCTATGTATTTTCCATCTTATGTATTTAAACACATTATTCTGAGAAAGAGTCCATAGCCCTCACCAGACTGCCACGGGGATCTATGGGACAAAAAAATAATGACCAACACTTGCCCTAGAAAAACTTTTGTTCTGTGGTTCCCATCTCCTGATTGGTGTCTGACTCTTCAGCCAACTATTTCAGGAGAGCCTCAACCACCATATTTCACTTTTCCCTTTCCGCTTGTTCTAAATCATCCAGAATTGCTTTGTAGTCCAGTCTTTTCACACACACACACACACACACACACACACACACATCCTATGATTGAAGAATGGCTAAATTAGTAAGTTGTGATATATAAATGTGATGGAGCACTTTAGTGATGTAATAAATGAGGAAAGAGATGAATTTAAAAAGACTATGTCTCTCTGTATAGTCATGTATTTGTACATAGCCATAGATATATTTACCTGTACATGCATGTATATAGATGTCTATATGTATACAGATAAGCCTATGTAGACATATGTGCCTGTATACATATTTATCTCTGTCTATCTATCATATGTATATTTCTGCACCCCAAATCCATTTTTTTATCTATGATGGAGAACATGTTTCATCATTAGTTCTTTGGAAATATGAAAAGTCATTGTTCTTACACTCATCAGAGGGCAAAGATGACAAAAAAGGCATACTGATGCATTGTTGGTTGGACCTGGGAATGGGTACAACCATTATGAAGACAATATCGAATTATACCCAAAAGTTATTAAATAGTACATCTTTGACCCAACTCTACCACTCTTAGGCTGATACTCAAAGATGAAAGAAATAATAAAAGGTCTTTTTTGCATAAAATATTTATTATAGCATTTTTGTGGTGGCAAAAAACTAGATACTAAGAGGGTGTCCAACAATAATTGAATGATTGAATTAGTAAGTTGTGTTATATTAATGTGATGGAGCAATTTTGTGCTGTAAGAAATGAGAAAATAGATGAGAAAATAGATGAGAAAAAAGACAAGAGAAGACATAAGAACTGGGGCAGTGTGAATTCAATGCAAACAGAAGAAAAATGTATACTGTAACTAACATAATAAAAATAACCAATTTTGAGGACTTTTATAAACTAATAACAATGAACAATCAGAACCAGTGAAACAATTTACATGACAATAATAGTGTGTAACATTTTCATATCCTCTTATTTTAAAAAAAGATTATCATGACTGATGTGAAGTGAAATAAGCGGAACTAGGAGAACATTATACCCAGTAACTGAAACATTGTGGGACCAGCAAATCCAATGATCCAGGACAATCCCGAGGGACTCACGAGAAAGAATGCTATCCACATCTAGAGGAAGAACTGTGGGAGTAGAAATCCAGAAGAAAACTTATGATTTATCACTTGTTTATATGAGTATATGATTTGGGGTTTTGGTTTTAAAAGATCACACTATTATAAAATGAATAATATGGAAATAGAATGTGAGTGATAACATATATGTATCTCAGTGAAATTGGTTGTCATCTCTGGGGAGACAAGAAGAACATGTAACCGTGGAAAAAATTTAAAAATAAAAATAAAAAACGATTATTATGATTATCTTGACAGACTAAAAGTGGTCCACTGCCTGTCAGCACAGAAGCTTTGACCAGCACTATTTCAGACCCAGGATGGTTTGTCCCTCCTTCAGCAACCTGCTTCATGGTTTCCATCCCACACTCTTCATCATATTGATGCCATATTTGGTGCAAACACTTAATAAGCTTAGCCCACTGCAATTCAGAACTCCAGAGCTCAAGAAATCCACCAGCCTCAGCCTTCCTGGTTGCTGAGTTCTCTTCAATTCTTGAACCAACAAATCAACTAGACCAGTGATGGGCAAACTTTTTAAAGAGGGGGCCAAAGGAAAATAAATGCTCATCTGTCAGTCTGTTTCTAAGGCAACTCTTTCGAAGTTTCATTGTATTGTATCCTACTCGTTGTATTCATCAGATTAGGAATAATGTCACCTGCTGGACAGAACATTTCAGGGGGCAACATCTGGCCTGCAGGCCATAGTTTGCCCATCACTGAACTAGATCATTGTTTCCATATAAGATGGGGCATTCTTTTCCACTCATAAGCCAGTTATTCTCTAGACCAAAGTACCCCTTCCTTGTTTACTATTTCCCTAAAAGTGCTATTGCCCCTACATAGGAGAAAATGTGAATATAAACTCTTTGAGGGCATGCCTTTGCCCTTTTATCCCTAGTCCTAAGCAAGATGCTTGTCCTAATGAGCACTTGATAAATTCTTATTCATTCATTTATCCATTCAAAACCTTAGAGCTGCAAGGAATTTTAGAGACCATTGTAGTGCAGAGAGAGGGGGGTCATGACAGTTTTTTCAAGCTTTGGTTGAGTTCTGTAATCAGTTAGGAGTTTAGAATCTTGAGGGGAGTTTGAGTTGGTTTGAGAATCTCGTGGAGAGAGGGTCAGACCAACTGAGCTGCTTCCTTGCCTATCTGAAGAATTGAAAATTTAGCCTAGCTTTGGAATATTTATTTAAGAATTGTTAGTTTAGATAAACCCTTTGTATCTTCATTCCCTACCTTATTTCTATCTTCCTTCCCTTACCTTAAATGTCTGTGGAGTGAATCAGGAGAGTAAATTAGAGAGTAGTTCAAATCTGTGAGGGATTTAACTATAATTTGACAGTATTATATCTAAAGAAATTGGTTAGTCATCATTTTATTCCCTTAAACATCAAGAGCACCTTAAGAGCTGAGCTAAGGCAGGACCTTGCTCAGACTCCATCTCTGCCTCCCTTCCCCCACCTGAGGTTCCTGTAAACAACTGTTAGGGCTTCCTTAATCCACTTTCCAGACAAATCAACCTGAGAAGACAATAAACCCTTTTGTGTTTCAACAGACCTGTTAGTTACTTTGTCAGTTAATTAGTAAGAGAGGGAAGAAGAGGGAAAGAACCAACCTACTCTGGGCTTGAAGGGAAGCCGTGTATCCATCTTGAAGGAAGGTGTAACTTCAAAACAAGTCCCTTCCTGTGAAATTAACTAAAGCCTGTAGTTAATTTCAGTTCAGTCTATTTCCCTCAGTTTGTCTTTAAGTCTAAGTCCTAGTCTATAAGCCCTGCTGTCTTTGCCTGTTTATATTAATTCCTCCTCTCCCTGAAGATCTTTGTTCCCTTCAGTGCTATAATCCTTGACTTCAACCCCATATTATATGTTGAATCTCCTTATTCCAGCCTACCTGTAACCCATATTACTTACCTAGCAAGTCCCTGACAACCTCCCTTCAAAATCCCCTTTTACCACACACCTTTCCTCAAATTATCCCCATTACACTATCTAATTCAACATGTTCATTTTATAGTGGGGAAACTAAGCCTACGAGTGGTAAAAGGACTTTCTCATGATCACATAGGTATGTCTCAGTTTTCCCCAATAATATAACTTATAATTTATTATATATGATATAATTTAGTCATGCCTAAATTCCTTTCTGACTCTGAAGGTCTATGAGTCTGAGGGTATGAAAAAGGTCCTCAGATCATCCAAAAGATTCAGGAAAATAAACAAAGAAAAACATATTTGTGACAGATCTGGAGGAAAAGAAAGCATTAAGAGCCCCAAAGCAGGGAGAGAAAAAGTCAGACCTGTACAGCATTTCTGTTTGTGACATTCAGCATCCAGGCATCCTTGGGCCTGAGGCCACATTCACAACGTAACTTATCTATGCCAGATGAAATCAATGACCTGGGAAAGTAGCTCTGTGAGGAGGATGTTGGACTGTAAAACCATGGCAACATGTGCTCTCCTCTCTCTTGAATTTGTCCTTTTTGAGGGGGAGGGGAGGGAGACTCCAAGAGGCTTTTCTGAAGGATAAGAAGAGAAGGTTTTACCATTCCTGCTTAGTAGGAACCATTCCATAGACCTGCAGTCATTAGAAGCTGGAAATTCATTTTCTGGTAGAGTATGTGAGGAATTGGATTTGAAGCCCTCCTCCCTACACTGTGCCTCAATTTTTTAGTCTCTTCTTTGACACTGCAACACTAAAATATTCTGATGGTTTTTGGTTTCAAGCAGTGGGAGTGCCAGACTTCCTACTGGAAATACTGTTGATTTTGTTATCCTTTCTGCTTCCTATTCTGAGAGAATATTTTAAAAAGAATATTATCCCTGACACTAACTGCAACCCAGTCAATTCTCTTCTCTGATTCTTAGCTTCCTCTTCTATAAAATGGCATTAATAATAATCTACCAACATGATTGTGTAGCTGTGTTAGACTTTGTAAATCTAAGCATGTCATGTGAATGTAAGATTTAGAGGTAATTTTGAAAAAATCAAATCTGTGATTTCATTGGTGTAGGAACTCCCAATGAGGAAATTCCCCCTTCTGATCTAATTGATACCTGCGTGGCAACTTAAAATCTTAGAGAGTTTCTTGGTTTTTTGAGGAGCTAAGTGACTTTCTTGCTTATGTATCTTCCCCACCAACCCTCCAAAAGAAGCAGCTCCTCTGACAAGAACCCTTCATCATCTTTTTTTTTAAACCTTTACCTTCTGACCCAGTATCAATTCTAAGCCAGAAGATCGGCAAGGGCTAAGTAATTGGGGTTAAGAGACTTACCTAAGTTTACACAGCTAGGAAGTGCCTACCTAGCTGTCCATCAAGAACTCTTCTTTTCCAGAACTCCAAACAGAGAATCAGTTAATAAACAGTTATTAAGCACCTACTATGTGGCACATAGGTACTCTGCCAAGTAAAGGAATTAGAAAGAAAAATAAAAGTCTCTGTTTCCAAGGAGCTTACAGTATAGTTGGAGAAATAACAGGCAAATACCAATGTATGAATAAGTCATATACAGGAGAAACTGGAGATAATCAACAAAGAGAATGAAAAGAGATGGAGAAAGGACCGATCATGGTGGAGTCAGTGCTAGTCACTGGAAACCAATCAGGAGTTGTCATTGTCCTCTAAAAAGATATTGGTAGATGTGCTCTGAGTCTATAGGATAAGAGTTAAGTTCATCAAATTGATTGGAGAGTGAGATAGGCAGGAAATGCCCAAACAATGCCTGTTCCAGGTATAGTAGCCACTATTATAAATAATTGCTTGTTTTGCATAGCCTTTGTAATGTGAGTCTCTTTTTATTAAAGGGTGATCTAATTTTATAGCTGGTAAAGCTGAGGTTCAGTGAAGGGAAGAGACTTGCTCAGGATCACACAGCTGTTGAGGGATTAAGCTGAGATCCAGATTCATATGTTTTGACTCCAAGTCCAAGGCTCCATCCAAACTACACCACACTCATGCAATTTCTTACTCTGCTTAGGTTTCAGTCAAAAAAAAATAAGATCCAAAGAAAGTTTAAAAAATGAAACAAGCCCCACCCAAGCAGTTGTTTTGAAGGTTGAAAATAAGTGAGATCCAAAGTCGTTAACACATGTAAATAGCAGCTTGTAATGCCATGCCATTGTATATAGGATGGAATTCAACAGAATCTTATGTGGCTAATTATGCCTTTCCATTGATTCCAGGATTATAGAGCAAGAGAATAGAGAGATGTTGAATTTCTGCCTTATTTCACTATTTCAGGCCATCCATGCTCAGTTCTCTCTTGGCTCTGTTCTTGATGTCTTTTATGTGTTGTCTTTCCCCATTAGAATGTAAGTTTTTTTGAAGGCAGGGACCCCCCCCTCTTTTTGTGCTTGAAATAGTTTCTCTAACCCTGACTACAATGCCCGGTACATTGTAAACTCTTAATAAATGTTTTATCTAAATATCTACTTGTTTGTCTACCTTTCTATCTATCTCTTAGAAAATGCACTGACTAAGTGGTCTTGATATTTTACATTATCTCAGATATGAAAGGTAGTATAGTATAGGAATGACTGAAAGAAAAAGTATTAGGCACTTTTGTGATGAACTGGGCTAAATATTAAGGGGATAAAAACTTAAAAGTGAAGATACAAAAGGTGGTGAAAGACAGTCTCTACTCTCAAGGAGCTCATAATCTAAGGGGTGGACATTTACAAGCAAACAAATACACATACATTAAGTTATATATAGGACAAATGGGTAATAATTAACAAATAGAAGGCATTACTATTAAGAGGGATTCAGAAAAGCTTCCTTTAATAGATGGAATTTTAGTTGGGACTTAAAAGGAAGCAAGGGAAGTTGGTAGATGGAGATGAGGAGGGACAGCAGTATAGGTATGGGGGAAAGTCAGAGAAAATGCCTGGAGTTGAGATATGGGATAATATCTCATTTGTGAAACAGCCAAGAGGCCAGTATCACTGGATGGAAAGGTATAAGAAGGATAGGAGGGCTTTGAATGAAGGACTTTGAGTGCTATACAAGGTACTTTGTATTTAATCCGGGAGAGCTGATGACAAGATTTCTCCCTTGAGGAGGGAGACCTTTTGTAGGCTGTAGGGAGTGAGCCAGCAGACAGGGAGAGATTAAAAATAAGTGACAAGAGTATGGATGTCAGAGGGGTCAGACTGTTAGAGGAGACAGGATGGAATGGGATCAATTGAACAAGTAAAGGGGGTTAGTCTTCGTAAGGAGTAAGACCACTTTATCATGTGAGATAGGGTTGAAGAAGATATTAGCAGAAGTCATCTGTGGGATAGGAGCTGAGAAAGAAGGGAAAAGAAGGAACTAATGGTAAGTGTTGTATTTTTTCTGTAAAATATGATTCAATTCAACAAAGTTATTAAGTGTGCCTGTTATGTGCTAGGTACTATGCTAGATATTTGGAATATAAATACATTTTTAAAAAGACAGTCCTTGTTCTCAAGGAACTTACAGTATAAAGGGATAGAGCTGTTGATGGAAAGTAGAGAGAGCTAGAAAGTCCTGCCTTCTATAAAGGAAAGCTTTTCAGAGTCCAGCCTTTCAATCAGAGGGGAGAGGAGTCTGAGAGGGAGGTAGGAAGGAGTTGAGTTAACAAACACATGGTGATGAGATTTAGAGTGATCAGCTTGTTGTAGGAGGGATATCTTATTCCATGGAGTTGAAGCCAAGCAGAATTACAGATGGGAAGTGGAGGCAAGACTCTCAGCTGAGAAGATGGGGGTGAGGGGCTCCATGGGAGATTGGAGAAGGGATGAAAAGGTTTGAAAGAGCCACTGTGGAGAGTAGGATAGTGAGTTGATAAGAGATGTACAGTAGGATTGCCTAGCGACAATGGAGGCGCAATTAAAGTTGTGTAAAATAAATTGGTACTGGACCCAGTCACAACAATTGCATGATTTTCTTCACCTTCTTTCAGCAGCAGATGTGTAGGAGTGAAGGCAGTGAATGGTGGGAGTGATCCAAAGCTAAGTCTTGGCAGAACATAATTGGTAAGATATGATAAGGGGCCTATGAATTTAAGAGAGAAAGATAGTGTAGAGCTGAATTGGCTCACTAAGGGCTCAAAATGGGAGAAAAAAAGAGATAGTTGCTAGTGCAGAGGAGAAGACCTGGGAGAGAAGAACTGTGAAGTCAAAGAATTGGAGAGTGTGGCTCAAAGACTACACTTTTGTAAGGGAAGGCAGAAAGAAAGATGAAAAGCCAATACATTGTGGTTAGAAAAGGGGATTTCAGAATTTTTGAACATGGAGTGATGGCAAGATTAAGAGTATGATCATCTTTGTGTGGGTGGTTAAGTTGGAGTGGAGGAGGTAGATTATAGAAAGCAAAAAGACCAAGCTGAGTGGTTAGGGAACTTGAGGGAGAAATAATATGTATGTTGAAATCTCTTTGTAGGAGGACAGGAATTGAAGAAGAGAGAAAAATTGTGAGCCACGTGCCAAACTCACTGAGGAAGGAAAGAGTCGACCTGGTGTAATTGGGAGGTCTGTAGACAACAATTGGATATGAATAGCATGAACCTTATTAGGAGGTTCCTAAGTGATTAAGGTACAGAGAGAACTTGGAAGTAGCAATGGAGAGCATAGAACATTACAAATCCCTCAACTTGATCAGTGATTTAAAGAGAATGAGTGAAGCCGCAGTCAGTACTAGAAAGGGTGACCAGCAATGTTGTGCCATCTTGGGGAAAGCCAGACTTCAGTAACAGCTAGTAGACAGAAGGCGTGCATGAGGAAAAAAAGAAGAGGTCAAGGTTGAAGGGAAATTTGTTGCTCGTGGAACCAGGTATCTAGAGGGTCCAGTGGAAGGACTGTAGTATTTGGCTGAAACTTTAGAGTAGGAGGGCTGCGGGGTAGGGATGTGAATAAGGAATCAGGTGATGGTGGGATAGGGAATGAGGTTTGGAAGATGATCTACAGAGGCTCAGAATCACTGGAATATGAAGAGCATGACCAGATGTGAGAGTGTTTATCATTGAGAAGAGGCACCACTCTTCAAGACAGAGGGTGGAGATTGGCCTAGAGGCCAGTACAGCATGAAACATGAGGGACACAATCATATGGTCAGATGGAAGGTCCACAAATCTTCTTTTCACTGAAGGATGGAGATTAGGCAGGAAAAGAGTGGAGGAGGAGATGGAGGTCAAAACTGTAAATCTGTACAAAGAAATCCTATTCCCCACCATCTTTTTTTCTCTTCCTTTTTCTTCAAAGGACAGGAGCTACTGGAGCTAGAAGATCTGAAGCCAAGAGGTGGGTTAATTCTTTATGTAGTTAAGGTTTTCCACAAACCATTTGGGAGACTGAGCTGGCGGCCGAAGGTAGAAGTTGCCTAGTGGCAGCAGAGGCAGAAATCATTGCTCTTTGGGGAAGGGAAGTCCTTCAGAGCAGATGGAGATGCTTGGCCTGGGGCCCTTGCTTTCTTCTCACAGAGGACATGCTGAGCCCAATAGGAAATGGAAGAATAAGGTTTTTAGTCCTAGGGAACCAAGCTAGCTCCAGAACTGAGTCTCAAGATGGAGTCAAATGTGGTTTGCTCGGTTCTCAAAATTAAACACTTGCTCTCCTAATACATTCCTTCATAATGATATATAATAATTACTAATAATAGCTAGCTTTTATATAGTGCCTGAAGGGTTTCAAAGCACTTTGCATGTATTTACTCCTTTCATTTTCATAACAACTTTTTAAGGTAGATACTATTATTATTTTCATTTTACAGATGAGGAAATAGAAGAAGGTAAGTGATTTATATAGTGTCATATACCTAGTAAGTGTTTGAGGAAGGATTCAAACTCAGGTCTTCCTGTCTTTTAATTAAGCCACTGTGCCACCTAGTTGCCCAGGTAACATTCAATCTACAAGTACCTATACTGATTCCTTGCTCTCCCAACTGTCAAACCCACAATTCCATAGTGGCATAATTCCTCAAACTTGGATTGGCTCCCTATGACTACGTCTAAAAAAACCTAGGAGATGAAATAAAATATTGGTCAAAATAACAAAAAAATCAAATTTACTTTTGTTAGTTCTTGGATTCCCCATCCTCTCTAGGTTTCTATTTTTAAGTTCATAGTCTTATATATTCACAAATGAAGAATTTTAGTATTCTGTGATCATAAAGTTTATTGTACATAGAATGAAGTGGATGGGAATATATTAAATTCTTCTATATGGAGGTGTCCCCCCCCCCAAACCATATCCTAAACCTCTTTCCAGCTGCCCTTCTATATTTTCAGATGTGACTGGTGGCAGAGTAGGGGTGAAGAGATAAGTCTAGACAAATGTGTCTGTATCACTTGGAAAAGAACAAGGGAAGACAATATCTGCATTGCTACAGAATCACAGACTAGAAACAAAAGAAAACAGGGAATTTGGTGAAGAAAATGTCTCCCTGCTCGTTGTTGTGAGGAAGATTAGTTAGTAATTAAGTATTAAGGATGTACCTAGCAGGAAGGTTGGAGCATTCCAAGATGGAATGAAGGAGCAGGAAGGAGTGGCTTGTGTTCTGAGAGGGACTCCATTAGGGGTTGGCAGAAACTGTTGTTAGCCCTGTGAGATCTCAGAGTAAAGGACACCCTGCATCCTGATTTCCCCGGGATCCTGAGTGGTGGTGGTTTTTAACAAAGAGGACAAGACCTACAGAGCAGCACCAAGGGAAGGAGGAGTTTGGGATCTGGTGGACAGAATCTCAAGCACACTCACTCTACTTGGTACCTTGGACCACCTTGGCTTTTGGCATCCTCAGATCATCTGTGGATTACTGTGAGAAACCCCAAAGCCACCCTCAGCCCATAGCTGTGCTGGTCAAACCCTGGCTGGAACCAGGTTTGATGCAGCCTCCCAGTGACTCCATTCCTGCTCCTTTGGGCTCTGCCTGCTAGATCACTAAGATTTTTGCCCTTTAGATTTTAAGTATAGAAATCTCTTTCCCACCTTTTAGTTGGATATAATTAAAGCTGCTAAAACCTTTACCTTGCCTGTTGATTCCATAAACCCTGGCCTAGGGTGAGCTGGGTGACAGTTGAGGCCAACTGCCATTCCTGTGTTAAACCGGTGAACTCTGGTCTCCCTGTCCTGGTCCAGTCTCTCCTACGACCCAGTGTGTGTACCCAAAACTATTTAGATTTATTGTAACATCCCTGGTGCCTCCATTATCTATTTTCACATCTTCCACCCAAGAGAAATCACTGTAGTTGGAAAGCACAGCATCTCTCAGTCAGGCAGCTACCTAACACTTATTAAGCATCTCCTCTGCCAGGCACTGTGCTAAATGTTGGAGATACAAAGACAAAAAAATGAACTCTAGAGGAGACAACATATGTACAAACCAAAACAGCATAAATTAGGGGTGGTTGTTCATCCTTTGTTTGCAAAGAAGACCAGTGTTATCAAACTGGATTTAAATGAAGCAGAGGGGCATAGGTTGGCTTTTGTTTTTTAAGTTTTTTTTAAAAAAAATCTATACCAGGTGAGTAACGTAACTGCATTTATTTTATTTTAAATTGCATTGAAAGAAATGTTGATCCCAAGGTGGATTTTGATGTGCTATTCAGTTCCTTTCAAAAGAAAACAGAACTGCTTTCTAATCTCTAAATTAAAAAAAAATAATAATCCAATAGATCTGAGAATTGTTGGTTACCCCAACCTCTTTAGTCTTCTTCTGAGACAGTTTTTACTAGAGCATGGCCACTAAGCATGCTACAGCTTATTAGTGCTGTAGCTGAGAGTTGGGTGAAAGGTGGACATCAAAGGTGGATGAACAGCCCTGAAAAGGACTTGGCAAACACTCACACCAGTGATGTTAGTTCTTCCTGAACACCCATACAGAAGGTGTTAAAAGGACAACTTGGGAAAGGCTTCTTGAAGAAGGTAGAACTTCAGCTAAAACTTGAAAAAAAACAGGGAAGCTTTAAGGAAACTGTAAGAATAAAGAAACTATTCTGGGTGAGGAGGGGCAGCTAGGTGGCTCAGTGGTTTAAGATCCAGGTCTAGAGATGGGAGTTCCTAAGTTCAAATGTGGCTTCAGATACTGCCTAGCTGTGTGACCCTGGGCAAGTCACTTAACTCCCACTGCCTTATCCTTAACAATCTTCTGCCTTGGAACCAATACATAATATTGCTTCTAAGATGGTAGGTAAGGGTTAAAAAACACTATTCCAGACTTGTGGAGCAACCAATGATTGTCTCTCTCTGGAGTTCCCAGTAATTTTGCTCTCCAGACACTGTGACCTCAAGAACATGCTAATCATGATCTGTGGGGCTCCTGACGTGACCCAGATCCATAGTTGAGTAACCTCTTTGCTATCATGGGAGCTGGGTAGTCCAAATCAAAGGACAGTAGAAGAGGGTAACCAGGCACCTCAGTGGATAGAGCACCAAGTATGGAGAAGGGAGGACCTGAGTTCAAGTCAGGCCTGAGACACTTCCTGGCTATGTGACCTTGGGAAGTTGCTTAACCTCAATTGCCTATCCATTACTGCTCTTTTGTATTGGAACCAAAATTTATCATCAATTCTAAGATAGAAGGTAAGGGTTAAAAAACATAAAGAAAAAAAAGGACAATGGAAGGAAGAAAGCCAAGAGAAAGCCAACTCTGGAAACTGTTGCATATTAATGGAGTCTCTCTCTGTTTCCTGTTGCTCAGGGTTCTCCTCCCCAGGGTTCCACAGCATGATAGTTTCCACTCTTCATGCCCTAGAGAGAATTAGGGCAGTCTTATCTCTGGTAGTATGTAACATAAAGTCCACTTTTGTCTTTCCCTCTATGATACCAAAGAGATAAAAAAGCAATGCAGCAACACCAGATAAATTGCCATGGGAAATAGGGGGTTGAGGACACTTGTTACAGATGAAGTTTGTAGTGATCCCTGATAGCTTTTTTAAATTCACAAATCATCATTTCAATGATACATTCTAGAATTCTGCTAGGTATCAAAGTCAAACTCACTGGATTATAGTTTGCAGGATCTATCATTTTTTCCATTTTGAAAATTATGATATTCTGTGTTTTCTATTACTTTGGCACCTTTACAAGTCTCTATTATCTTCCAAAGATCACTGATTAGTGACTCAGCGATCACAATTTATACTTTGTTTGTTTGTAGTATCCTGGGATATAGTTTGTTGGGGCAAGATGAATTGAACTCATTGAGGTAAACTAGGTAATTTGTTGACATTTCCTTACAAATCTTAAGGGTAAACACGATATTAGCCATTCTCATTATGTACTTTCTAGATGAGAGAGCATTCTTGGCAGGAAAAGAACAAAAACAAAATATGAAATGAGCAGTTTGGATTTCACAGTTAAGTGAGGTGTAGTGCATAGTGCTGAACTTTAAGTCTAAGAAAGTCTGAGTTCAAATTTTGCTTCAAATGCTTATTTATTAGTGTGGGTTTTGTGATAGCCTTCTGGCATGAGGAATACCTCTAGAGAGGACATAGGGTTCCTCTGTTGATTCTTTAATTTTTTTTTTAAACCCTTAACTTTTGTGTATTGACTTACAGGTAGAAGAGTGGTAAGGGTAGGCAATGAGGGTGAAGTGACTTGCCCAGGGTCACACAGCTGGGAAGTGTCTGAGGCTGGATTTGAACCTAGGACCTCCAATCTCTAGGCCTGGCTCTCAATCCACTGAGCTACCCAGCTGCCCCCCTCTGTTGATTCTTGCTTTTTACTATTGGGGTTACAGTGCCATACTACCCCCATCCCCTAACCCTAACCCACAGTGGCTAACAACAGGTTAAATCCATACCTGATACTAATTTATTTTTAAAGGAAGGACTATCCAGAAGGCCATCCAGAGGCACAGTGGAAAACAACCCCTTGAAATGCTGAGAATAATATGTAAAACAATGAGTTTGATGTAAAGCTTTATTGGCAGGAAATGGGAAAGAGGTATAAAGGATAAGGGACAGGGAGATCTGATGTATCACTCAGACACCCACACTAATGAGAGAGTATAACTCACATAAAGATGCTGCTACATTGGGAAGCACAGAGACATGGGTCTGTTAGTTGAAAAGGCGTGCTCCAAGGTGCTTTCTGAAAGTAGGAAATTAATATTCTGACTTTAGGGGCCACGAGGAACTAGCCATTTTGAATATCAGGGTTCAGGGCACACAGATGACTTTTTAAATATATAAGTGCTGGGAGAAAAAGCAAGGTAACTGTTGGAAAGATAGTATTTTTGGATATATAGCTATAGTAACTTTAAAAAATATTGCCTTTGTTTTTAACATGAAAAAATTCTATAAAAACTATTGCTTGCATCTATTTCATGGATAGATTCTATTTAAAAAATTGCCTGTATTTTTCCATGAATAGATTCTACAAGCTATAGCTTTCCTTAACAGGAGACTGTCATGGTGGTCTCAAGACCACTAGGCTTAATTTTATAACACTGTGTGACACTGGTGAAGTCACTTATCCTCTATGAGCCATAGTTTCTTCATCTAGAAAATGGAAATACAGAGCTAGGATAGGGGAATAGAGAAAGCACTCAACTAAGCTCTCCCAACATTTCCCTTTGAACAACTTTAAAATAACACCTCAAATTGAATTCTAGAGTGGCAGAGCCAACAAAAGGTTAGAATGACACATTCTTCTAGCCCAAGAAAACATGGGAGATTGGAAAGAGAGATCTGTGACATGAGGGAGAAGGCTGGCCTGGAGCCCACCTGAAGGATCATCTTTAGTAGGACTAGATGGTGGTGACAGAAACTGTTACAGTTTGGGGAGCTATCAAACCAAAGATAGGTAAGGGCCTTGGCAACTGGTCAGAAAGAGATTACAGGGCATATCTGTGCTAGCACTAGACCCAGATTCTGTTTGTCAACTCCACTGCCTATACACACTTCTGGGTCATAGTGGAAGGGCCAAGAGGAGCCCTTTTGGTTAAGAGGGGGTGGAAGCCTTGAGGAGCATTATCACTTCCCATTCCAAGGGAGGAGGTGCTCTGAGTAAAAACAAGGTATTAATCAAGAAAGAGCAGACTACACCTTTCTTAAGATCATACCTTCTTGGAAGTACTAAAAATTTCCAAATCTCAGAGCTAGTTCTAAAAACAACAGTGTGAAACAACTTGAATCTTGAGATAGTGGCCCTCCCCACTCCCACTGAGAACAGAGTCCAATAAATGGGGTGGAGAAAAACAGAGCAAACAACAAAAAAAGGAACCTGACTATAAAAAATCTTCTAAGGTGACAGGGAAGATCTAGATCAGTGATTCCCAAAGTGGTGGGTGCTGCAGTGATCCAGGTGGGGCGGTGATGGCCACAGGTGCATCTGGGGGCAGTGAATAACTGTAAGGGGGCAGTGATAGTATGCCACAGGGGGCGCTAAGTAATATTTTTTCAGAAAGGGTGGTAGGCCAAAAAAAGTTTGGGAACCAGTTATCTAGTGGTTCAAACAAATTCAGAAAAGATAATGATGTAAAAAAAAAAAACCCAACAAAGAAAAGCCTCAAAGAAAAAAATGTGAATTGGACACAAGCTCAACAAGAATTCCTAGAAGAGCTAAAAATGAATTTCAAAATAAAGTAAGAATGGTCAAGAAAATATTTGGCAGAGAAATGAAAGCAAGGGAAGAAAATTATGAAAAGATAATTTATAGATTGGTAAAAGAGATATCAAAATACTAAATAAAATAAAGTCTAAAAAACCCTCAAAATTTATCAAAAGAAAAAAAAGATACAAAAATTCATTGATGAAAACAACTTTTAAGAAAGCAGAATTGGCCAAATGGGAAAAGAAGGTACAAAATCTCACAAAAGAAAATAATTTCTTATAAATCAGAATCATATAACCAAAGCCAATGACTCCACAAGATATCATGACAGAATAAAACAAAGTTAGAATAATGAAAAAGTAGAAAATGTGAAATATCTCACATAGGAGAAACAATGACCTGGAAAAATAGATCAAGGAGAGATAATTTAAAAATTACTGGCTTACCAGATGGCCATGTTTAAAAAAAATAAAGAGCCTTGACCTGATACTTCAAGAAATTATAGAGGAAAATTGCCCCAATATTCTTGAACTAAAATAGAAATTAAAAGAATTCACTGATCAACACTTGAATGAGATATCAAAATGAATACTTCCATGAATATTACAGCCAAATTCCAGTGCTTTTAGTTGAAGCAGCCAGGAAGAAATCATTCAAATACAGTGTAGTTGCAGTCAGTATTATCCAAAATTTAGCAGCTGTCTACATTAAAGGATTGAAGAGCTTGAAACATGATATTCTAGAAGGCAAAAGACCTTGCCACACTCAGTATAATACTTAAAGGGAAAAAAAGATATTTTAATGAAATAGAGGACATTCCAGATGACAAAACCAGAGCTGAATAGAAAATGTGACTTTCAAATATGAGACTCAAGAAAAACATAAAAATGTAAACATGAAAAAGATATAAGGGACTCAATAAGGTTAAAATTTACTTTTCTATAAGGAAAGATGGCATATGCATCTTTTAAGAACTTTATCATTATTAAACCAGTTAGAAGGATTCTCTACATAAAGGAAATGCAAAAGTGAGTTGGTTATGTTGGGATAATGTAAAAAAAAAAGTAGGCCAAAAGAGATAATAAGGAAAAAGACTTGTACCAAAATATTTATAGCTGTGCTCTTTGTGGTGGCAAAAAATTGGAAAATGAGGGGGTGTCCATCGATTGGGGAATGGCTGAATAAATTGTAGTATCTGATGGCAATGGAATACTATTGTAACTGGAGGAATTCCATGTGAACTGGAATGACCTCCAGGAAGTGATGCAGAGTGAAAGGAGCAGAACTGGGGGGACATTGTACACCAAGAGGGATATGTTGTGGCACAATCGATTGTAATAGACTTTTTTATTAGCAGCAAAGCAGTGACCCAGGACAATTCAGAGGAACTTATGAGAAAGAATGCTATCCACATCCAGAGAAATAACTGTGGGAACAGATGTGCAGAAAAAAAACATATGATCAGTCACATAATTTGATATTGATATAATTAGGGTTTTTATATTAAAAGATCACTCTACTGCAAATATGAATAACACAGAAATAAATAGGTTTTGAACAATGATACATGTATAACCTAGGGGAACTGCTTGTCAGCTTCAAGAACGGGGAGGAAGGAGGAGGGAATAGGGAATCATGAATCATGTAACCATGGAAAAAATATTCTAAATTTAAAAAAAATTTCTAAAAAGTAGACCAGAAAGAGGGATGTCCTGGGGAAAGGGGAGAGAGAGAGGATAAATGCGTAAAATTATCTTACATAAAAGAGGCACAGAAGGAAAAAATTTTATAGTGTAGAGGAAAATGTTGGAGAAAGGGCAGGCAATGCTTGAGCCTCACTCACACCTAAATTGGTTCAAAGAGGGAAATATATGCGCACACACATACACATTCATTTGGTAACAGAAATTTATCTCATCCAAGAGGGAAGAAAGGGAAGGGGATAAGAGAAATGAAAAAGGGAGGGAAGAAAAAAGAAGGTAGTAGAAAGAAGCAAAATAGACTTTAGAAGATGTACAGGATAATAAGAGAGAAGAATAAAAGGAAAAAATAGGAGGAAGAAAGTACACTGGTAGTACTGAATGGGAAAGGGAATGGACTCACCCATAAAACAGAAGTGGATATCAGACTGGATTAGAGAGCAGAATCTGGCAATATGTTGTTTACCAAAAACATACTTGAAACAGAGAGACATAGAAAAAATAAAATAAGGGGCTGGAGCAGAATATATTATGCTTTAGCTGAGTTAAGATAGGCATGGTTAGCAATCATGATCTTAGACAAAGCAAAAAGCAAAAAAAAATAGACCTAATTAAAAGAGATAAGCAGAGAAATTTCATTTTGCCAAAAGGTACCATAGATAATGAAGAAATATCAATACTAAGCATCTATGTAACAAATGGTATATACAGCATCCAAATTCTTTAAGGAAAAGTTAAATGAATTAAAGAAGTAAATAGACAGTAAAATTGTACTAGAAGGGGCCCATTCCCCTCTCAGAAGTAGATAAATCTAACCATAAAATAAATACGAAAGAAGTTAAGGTGATGAATAGAATTTTATAAAAATTAGATGTGATAGATTTCTAAAGAAAAATGGATGGGAACAGAAAGGAATATACCTTTTACTCAGATATGTATGGTACTTTCATAAAAATTGGTCACATATTAATGTATAAAAATCTTACAACCAAACACTGAAAAGCAGAAATACTAAATGCAACCTTTTCAGACCATAATGAAATAAAATGTTCATTCAATAGTGAACAGATTTAAAACTAATTGGAAAGCAAATATCCTAAATTAAATTAATCCTTAAAAATAAATGAGTAAAGGATGGAAACACTTTCATTAAAGAAAATGACAAGGGAGATAATATTCCAAAATTTATGGGATGAAATACACTACTTACGTGAATATATTTATCTCTAAATTATTGAATCAATAAAATAGAGAAAGAACAAGTCAATGAATTGGCATGCAATAAAAAAAAAAAAACCCTAGAAAAAGAACAAATTAATCCCTCCACTCACAAACACAAAATTGGAAATCCTGAATAATCAGAAGATTAATAAAATTGAAAAGTAAGAAAACCATCAGAAAATAAATAAAACTGGGAGCTGGTTTTATGAAAAAAAAACAGACAAACAATAAAATAAATATACCATTGGTCAATTTAATTTAAAAAAGAAAGAAGAAAATCAAATTACCAAATTACCAATGAAATTAAAATTAAAGCGATTATGATGAACTATTTTGCACAATTATTTGCCAATAAGTCTGACACTCTAAGTGAAATGGATGGATATTTACAAAAATATAAATTGCCCACCTTAACAGAAGAGGAAATAGAATACTTAATATTATCATAAAAATAAATTTTAAAAGCCATCAATAAACTCCCTAAGGGAAAAAAAATATCTCCAAGACCACATAGATTCACAAGTACATACCACCAAACATTTAAGGAACAATTAATCCGAATACTATTATACATTATTTGGAAAAATTGGCAAAGGAGGAGTGCTACCAATTTCCTTTTATGACACAAATGTGGTACTTATACCTTATCCCAGGAGAGCCAAAACAGAGAAAGAAATCTATAGACCGGTTTCCTTAATTGTCATCATGGCATATAATCGTTAAAAAAATTTTTTTTCCCGGCAATTACATGTAAAAATAATTTTTTAACATCCATTTTCTTTAAAAGTTTGAGCTTTCTCTTTCCTTCTCTCTCCGACCCCTCCTATACAGTCGTAATAAAAGTCATCACGGGACTAAGCCGGAAGCAGCGCGGGCTCAGGGCGCGAAGACAGGTAGGTTGCTGTTCCGCCTGCGAGTGGTCAGTCTCGAGCCCCGCCGTTGTGCGGTGGTGGGCTCTTTTGGATCCCTCCGTCTGTCTCCCTCCTCTGTTTTCCCCCCATCAGTCTTTCCCTCGGTTCCTCTCTTCTTCTTCCCTAGCCCTTCTGCCTCCCCTCACCCTCATCTTCTCCACCATCTTCGCCCTTTACCACCGTCTTCACCATCGCCATCGCTGTACCTGCCTGCCTCCCTCCCTTTGTGGGTGTCGGAGGGCGCGTGTCCTTGCGCTGATCATGCTTCTGGGGGCTGCTTACCTCGTGCTGAGTGGTGGCATCTTCGCAAGCCTCTTCGTTCTGGTGTGGATGAAGGGGAGGAAGTGGTTTAAGAAAAAGATCCCTGAAACAAAACCAGATGACAGTGATGATGCCGCTTCGAAAGACACGGTAGAAAAAGGGCTGTCGGTTCGGAACCTTTCCAAAGAGATCCTGAATGATTTCCCACACTCTGTTGCCATACAGAAAAGAATTCTATTAAACCTCAGGATGGTCGAGTATAAACTGGAAGAGCTGGAACAATTCCTAGTTGCACAGGGCTTAAATGGAGAATTAGAGTGCCATTAAATCTCCGAAAAATATCCAGATCCTAGTATTAGTGGAAGCCAACAATAAAAAAAAAAAAATCAGCTCAACATTGTTGATTTGCTTGATGTTATAGGTATAGATTCGAAGCAGCTAGGTGAATGGCTGATTAGAGCCTTGGAATCAGGAAGACCTGAGGTCAAATCCGGCCTCAGACAACTATGTGATCCTGGGTAAGTCATTTAACCTCTGCCTACCTTGGTTTCCTCATCTATAAAATGAGGATATGTAGAACTTACTTTTTAAGGTTATTGAAAGGAACAAATGAAATAATATTTATAAAGTGATATATAAATGCTGGTTAAAATTGTTCCTGGTGAAAGATTTCTTTGATCTTTAGGAGGTAGTGACTCAAATCTCAGTGATCATAAATATAGCCATCTGCAGATCCATTTTTAACATATTAATTATACATTGATAATGAACTGTCACTGTAGTCAGAAAGGAAGAAGTTTAAGGAGATGATCTTTAAGTTTAAAATAGTTATCTATCAGAATTATAATGTTACTTAAACGGGACAAATGTTTCCTGTCCTTTGCCTCCCTTTTCCACACTATGGGGAAATCCTAATAAGAAACTAGTATAGCCGGAATAGGAAGATGTTCCTGAAAAGCATGTGTTTTTTATCATCTATATGATTCCTGCATCCCAATATCATTAAAGTACACTGGAATATATACATATGTATATGTATATAACTATATGTCATAGGAGTAATTTCCTTATCAATCCAAAAATTTTAAACAAAATACTATAGCTAGAAGATTATAGCACTATATCACAAAGATTATACACTTATGACCAAATGGGATTTATACCAGGATTGGTTCAATATTAGGAAAACTGCCAACATAACTGACCATATCAAAACTGAACCAAAACAAAATACCACCTCCAATCCTATAAATAACATTAGGAAGCATGGGAAGCAATAGAGCCTTCCTTAAAATGTTAAGTAGTAATCAAAACAATCTGGTACTGGCTAAGAAATAGAATGGTAGATCAAGGGAGTAGATTAGATACACAATATGCAGGTGTAAATGACCTTAGCAATCTAGTGTTTGATAAACCCAAAGAACTCAGCTTTTGGAATAAGAACTCATTATTTAACAAAAATGGCTGGAAAAATTGGAAAATGGTATGGCAGAAGCTAGGTATAAACCAATATCTCACACCCTATTCTAAGATAAGATCAAAATGAATATATGATTTAGATATCGTGGTACCATAACTAAATTAGAGGAACACAAAATAATTTAGTGGGCAGATCTTTGGAGAGGGGAAGAATTTATAACCAAACACGAGATAGAGAGTATTATAAGATATAGAATGAAAATTTTTGATTATATTAAATTAAAAAAACTTTTATACAAACAAAACTAATGTAACCAAGTTTAGAAGAAACAATAAATTGGGGAAAATTTTTATTACAAATCTCTTTAATAAAGGTCTAATTTTTCAAATTTGTAAGAATACAAGCCATTCCCCAATTGACAAATAGTCAATGGATATGAAAAAGCAGTTTTCAGATGAAGAAATCAAAGCCATCAATAATCATATGAAAAAATGTTCTAAATCACTCTTGATTAGAGAAATGCAAAAAAATAAAAACCAATGCCAAGGTTAGTACCTCATATGCATTAGATTGGCCATTATGGCACTAACGGAAAGTAGTTGGAGGAGATGTGGTACAGTTGGGACACTAATTCACTGTTGGTGGAGTTGTGAACTGATCCAACCATTCTGGAAGGCAATTTGGAACTATGCCCAAAGGGCTATAAAATTGTGTATACCCTCTGATCCTGTAATTCCACTACTGGGTCTGTATCCCCAAGAACTAAAAAAAGTGGAAAGTACCTGTTTGTACAAAAACATAGCAGCATTTTTTGTAGTGGCAAAGAATTGGAAATTAAAGGGATATCCATTAGTTGGGGAATGGCTGAATAAATTGTAGTTCATGTTGGTGATAGGATACTATTGTGTTATATAAGAAATGATAAGCAAGATGATTTCAGAAAAAGGTGGAAAGATCTTCAGGAACTGATGCAGAATGAAATAAGCAGAACTGGGAGAACTTTGTACACAGATAGCAATATGATCAACTGTGAAAACATGGCTAGTTTCAGCAATGCTGAGACAATCCTAAAAGACTTATGAGTACAAATACTATCCACCTCCAGAGAAAGAACTGTTGGAGTCATCTTTCACATTAGTGTATTTATGATTTTATTTTAGGGTTTTGGTTATGTATGAGTTTGCTCTTACAATGATGATCAGTATGGAAATATGTTTTGCATGACAATAAAAACTTTATTAAAATAATAAGTAGTATCAATCTAAAACCAAGGACAAACTTCATCTGTTATGGGGATAAACCTGAAGCCTTTCCAGTAAGATCAGAAATAAAGCAACAATTATTATTACCACTATTATTATTCGTGGTACTAATATTTGCTATTAGTGGTACTAATTGTGGTACTATTATTAGCGATACTAATTAGTGGTACTATTAATGATATTAATACTTATAATTATCACATGTTATTACCACTATGATTTAATATTATACTAGAAATTCTGGCATTATCTAAAAGAATGTAAAAGAATTTGAAGGAATTAGTTTAGGAAATGAGGAAACAAAAAATTGTCTCTCTTTCAGATGATAGAATCCTAGAGAAATGAACTAAAAAACTAATTGAAATAAATTAACTTCAGCAAATTTTCAGGACATAATGTAAACCCACATAAATCACTGATATTTCTATATTTCATCAGGAAGAGCTAGAAAAAGAAATTCTATTTAAAATACCTGAAAATAACATAAAATACTGGGAATTCTATTTGCCAAGGTGAACCCAGGAAGTATATGAATACAATTTCAAAACACTTCACACAAAGTCAGATATAAACAATTGAAGAAATATGAATTGCTTATGGGAGGGCCAAATCAATATAATAAAAATAGTAATTCTACTTATTCAGTACCATGCTAATCAAATGACCAAAAATTATTTTATAGAACTAGAAAAAAATAATAAAATTCATTTGGAAGAACAAAACGTCAAGAATATTAAGGGAATCAATGAAAAAATGCAAGGGAAGATGGCTTAGCTGTGGTAGAGCTCAAACTGTATTACAAAGCAAAAGACATCAAAAAAATTTGGTAATGGCTTAGAAATATTGAATGATAAATGGAATAAATTAGGTGCACAATTCTTAGTAATAAATGACCATAGTAATCTAGTGTTTGATAAGCCTAAAGGTTGAATTTTTTGAGACAAGAAATCACTATTTGACAAAAATTTCTGGGAAAACTGGAAAGCATTTTCATAGAAACTAGACATGGACCCAAATCTCACATCTAATACTAAAGGTCAAAATGGATAAATTATTTGAGGTTAAAGGATGACATCCTAAGTAAATTAGGGGAGCATGGAAAAATGTACCTGTCATATCTATGGATGAGGAAAGGTTTTTTGACCAAACAGGAAACAAGATTATAGGAAGTAAAATAGATAATTAGTGCAGTCAAAATAGAAGAAAAACAGGAAAAATGGAAAAAAATTTTCAGCAAGTTTCTCAGATAAAGGCCTCATTTCTCAAATATATAGGGAACTGAGCCAAATTTATAAATATAAGAGCTATTCCCCATTTGAAAAATGATCAAGAATATGAACAGGCAGTTTTCAGGAAAAGAAATAAAACAACTTAAATTAAACTAAAACAACTCTAAGATACTACCTTACATCTATGAGATTAGCTAACATGACAGAAAAAGAAAACAAATTCAAGAGAAAATATTGAAAAATCGTGACACTAATGCACTATTGGTAGAGTTATGAACTAGTCTAACCATTGAATATAACAATTTTTGGATATACCCAAAGGGCTATAAAACCATGCATACCCTTTGACTCAGTAATACTAGTTAAGTCTGTATCCCAAGGAGATCAAAGGAAAAAGGACCTATTTGTACAAAAATATTTATAGCAACTTTTTTTTATTGTGTCAAAGAATTGGAAACTGAAGGGATGTCCATTAATTGGGAAATAGCTGAAGAAGTTGTGGTATATGATTGTCATGGAACACTCTTGTACCATGAAGAAATGATCACAAAAAACATCTGTAAAGATTTCTCTGAACTAACGCAAAATGAAGTGAGCAGAACCAGAAGAATGTTATTCTTTCTTTCTACATATCTCTTTACATCTACATTTAACTCCCCCCCTCCAAAAAATAAATCTTTATGTTCTGTCTTGGAATCACTAAATATTGGTTCCAAGGCAGAAGATTGGTTAGGACTAGACAACTGGGGTTAAGTGACTTGTCCAAGGCACACAACTAGGAAATGTCTGAGACCTCCTGTCTCCAGGCCTGGCTCTCTATCAATGGACCACTAACCCACTCCCCATATATGTATCTTTCAAAGTACCAAGTCTTAAGCCCAAAGAAATCAGTTTCTTTAGATAGCTCTCTATTTTATCCTCTGTTTCCAGCTTCAAAATTATGTGTTTAGGGGCACTGCCCTTTTTTTTATTCATGTGCCCCATACATCCTGAATTTACCTCTACTAAAGTATTTTAGTTCAAGGGATCCTACATCTCTACTCTGTGACCTCTTTGAAATATCTAGAAGGCATGTCAGATTATGTCCAGATTTCCTTTCCTTTTCATTATGAATATTAAAAGGAACATTTACTTCTTTCCTAGTTTCTCATTGCTTCTTTAGGAATGACATCATTTTTCTGGACCTGATTTTGGCCCATTCCCACTTCTTTCACCTTTTGAAGGTGGAAATGATCATTAAGGCAAGCCAATAATCAATTAGCTACTCTGCTTTTGACAGAGGAAAAACTCCAGCAAACATTTGGATGATTGAGGATTCCCATCAGTGACCACATACCAGGCCCCTAGTGATCTGTTTCTGAGCCTCTCAGTTATCTCCTCCCCTTCAGATGGCCTGCAGTATTCTTCCATGGCAGGTTCTGTTTCTCCCTTCATCTATCTTCATCTGAATGCTCTCTGCTGTGCTGCTTTCTTTCCCTCTGGCCCTTGAATCACTCAACAAATGACTCTTCTTTCTGTGTGTGGGAGGGGAAAGTGGAGGGTGGGGTGTTATTTATTTATTCGATTTTATTTTATTTTCAGTTCCAAATTCTCTCCCTCTTTCTACTTTTCCCCTACCCATTGAGATGGCAAGAAATACAATATGAAACCATGCATTTCTGTCTTAACCATGCACTTTGATTACGCTATGACTTAGCAGAGTCTTGAATCCCTCGAGTCCCAATTCCATTGTCTCTATGAATTTGCTTTCTTGTACAAGGATCTCCAATTCATCCTGCTTACTTCGTCTATTTTGTGCTTATTCCCAGCACCCTCCACTACTGGAATGTAATAGATCATTGTGGTCCCTTCCTGCTCTAAAGTTGTGACCCTGTGATCCCATGACAGACTGGGAGATGGCCTACTCCACATCCCTTTCCCCAGCGTCTATCATTCCTCTACCTCACTCTAATTAATCACTATAATTACTTTGTATTTTCTCTCTCCTTTGGCTACCAAACTGCTAACATATGCTCCTCTGGTTCCTATGATTCAATTACTCTGATGAGGTAAAAATCCCTTTCCTTTGCTCTGTCTCCCTATACTCTTATTTCTCCTGGGCTTCCTCCACCATAGCCTCTATTCTCTTCCTTTATTCTGTGCCTTAGAGAACCCTTACTCTCTAGCTAACAATAATAACAGTTAACATTTATATAGCACTTGTTATGTGCCAGGTACTGCACTAAGTTCTTTATAATTACTTTCTTATTTGATTCTCACAACAACCTTGGGAGGAAGTTGCTGCTATCATCCTCATTTTGCAGATGAAAAAAAGATAAGTGACTTGCCTATGGTCACACAGCTTGTAAATATTTTGAGGCAAAATTTGAATTCCTGTCCTCTTATCTATGAGTCTTGCAGTCAATCCACTGAGCCATCTAGCTGTTCCTTCAAGAGAGACAAAAACCATTCAAAATTTCATTTCATACTCCCTCCCCACCTAGCTTCACAACCTTCCAGAAATCTGGGTTCCTCTATCTCATTTGTGTTTGTACTTTGCAGGGTGGTGATTTCCTCTTTCATGCCCCTGACACTTTAGGTCAGAAGGAGGGTGAAAGGATGATAGATTTTGAGCTGGAAAGAATATTAGAGGACAACTAGTAGAAATCTGCCATTTCATAAATGTGGTGACTGAGGTCCAAAGACATCAAAAGACTTGTCTGTGGCCCTGCAGGTAATAAGTTGAAGAGGTGGATTTGAACCCAGATATTCTGACTCCAAATAAAGTGCTCTTATCTTGCATCCAAAGTATCATATACAATTTGTTCCTCACTGTCACTTCTCTACTCTCCATCTGCCACTGTCACTCATCAACCTTGAGGTTCACCCCATCCATCAATATTACCTTGTCTAGATGCTGGTTGCTTTCATCTATAAGGTTCCAATTAAGTCTTCATTCTGTTTCTCAAGGATTTCAGTATTTGGCTCAGCTTTCCTGTCCAACCCATCCTTCCTTTTGGAGACTTTAGCATCCATATTATTGGCACACACATAGTGTGGCTCTTTAGTTCACCAATCTCAACTCTGACCTCCATATTCTTTTTTTCCTCAGACTACTACAACAGTAGTCACACCTTAAATATCAAACATGACCATCCTGAACTGCATCACCACTATGATTTTGAACTCTGAATTTCCTCTTTCTGATCAAAGGTTCCTTTCCTATTTTGTTTTGCTTAGATTATTAAAATTGATAACCATCCATCAGCTAACAGAAAGGGAAGTAGCCCAGGTGTAAATATATTCCTGAGCCAACCTCTCTCAATTTGCCTTTAGGATTGTAGAAAAAGCTGAAAAGGATCTCAGGTCTTCTAGTACCATTTCTAGATGAGGAAACCAAAGTCAAGAAATATCAAGTTACTTGCCTAAGGTCATTACAAGCAGTAAACAATAGAGCTAGAATCTGAAACCTGCTCTTGACCTAAAATTCAGAGATCTTTTTATTGTACCACACAATCTTTTGTTCCTCCTTCACCATTCCATTCCTCTTAAAGCTTTCTTCGATATGACCTGTTGTTTTTCTTCCTTTCTTTCTTTCTTTCTTTCTTTCTCTCTTTCTCTCTTTCTCTCTTCCCTTTTTGCAGTTGTGGTACAATGGATATAGTACTAGGCCTGGAGTTGGGAAGACCTGAGTTCAAATACTACCTTTGATGCTAGCTTTGCCACCCTGGGCAAGTCATTTAACCTCATTTTCTGTATCTATACAATGGGAGTGATAACAGTGCCTACTTTGCAGAGTTGTTGTAAGAATCAAATGAGATATTACTTATAAAGTGCTAAGCCTTGTTCCTGGCATGTAGAGGGTACTTATTCCCTTCTCTTGATCACATTCTGTTCTTTAGTACTTTTGGACTTATAGACTTTAGTACTTATAGACCACATGCTTAACTAATTCAACTTTTGCTCTATCTTCTTCTCTTGAACCATTTACTTTCATAAACGTCCACTGTTTATGGATTTGTGTCCCTCAATCCTGGATCAGCATTCCATTCCCTACCCTCCTGCCCCCAGCATCTGTCTTCTCCACTTCTACTTCTACTACTAAGCTTCTGAAACTGCTGCAAGTAATGTGGCTGTGCTGGCTAGTTCTACTGCAGATTCTTCTTGTTAGTTGATTTCAAAAGACGTTCATAATTGTATGGCAAACCTTTTATTCTTCTCTGATGGACCATGTCACACTCCCCACAGTGGCTAATCCAAACTTCTCTTGAAGCTTTTAATTTAAAAAAATTTCTACCTTCACCTTAGAATCAATGCTAGTTAGGAATTCTAAAGCAGAAGAAGGGTAAAGGCTAGGGCAATGGGAGCTAAGTGACTTGCCCAAGTTCATACAGCTAGGAAGTATCTGAAGCCAAATTTTGAGCCAAGAACCTCCTATATCTAGGCCTGACTCTCTATCCATTGAACCACACAGCTGCTCCTTCTACTTTAGCTTTTAATGCCACTCTGACCCTTTGGATCTCAGTGGTTGATTTCACTCCCACTTTACTGGAATTAATGGCACTGTGTATGTGTAGGTTGTTTAACCCTTACCTTCTGTCATAGAATTGATACTGAGTATTGGTTCTAAGGTAGAAGAGGAGAAAGGGCTAGACAAGTGCAGTTAAGTGATTTGCCAAGGGTCACATAGCTAGGAAGTACCTGAAACCTTACCATGTATTTTAAGCATGCTCACTTTATGCTATACTTCAAAATCCTTTTACATCCTCCATTTAAAATCCTTTTACATTTACATATTCATCCTCTCCTTTGCCTCAGTCTCAAAGAAAGAGGTATCTTTTTTTCTGGTCAAGTATAACCCTTTTTTATGCTCTTCATTCATTTTTTTAAGCCATTACCCTTCACCTTAGAATCAATACTATGTATTGGTTCCAAGACAGAAGAGTGGTAACTATGCCCTTCATTCTATTCCCTTTTGCCTCCTTTGGAAGTCTGTCTCATCCATCATTCCTAACCTCTAAACTCTTTAACCTTTCCCTATCTGTAAACATCCTTGGGGGCTCAATTTGTTTTTATTAGATATGTGATTCCTTAGGATCTATCCAGTGAGGATGAGAGAACTTCCTCTGCTAGTACCACCTCTGTAACTTTTAGCTTTAGAAACTTGCTTGGGCCACTGAGGACCAGATAATCAGTGTCTAGGGTCACATAGACAGTGTCTGAACCCAGGTCTTCCTGATTCCAAGGACCATTCTCTATTCACCAAATTGCTCTGTGATTCACTCTTCTCCATTCATAAAAGCAAGTTTTAAAAAATCCCTGAAGTTGACCATCTCACCATTGTAAGCTGTTGCCCCAAATCTCTCCTTCCTATCCCTGCAAACTTCTAGGAGGAGTTATCTACATTATTGCAACATTATCCACCCACTTTTCAACTGCTTGCAGTCTGGCTCCTTAACCCACCACTTTAGTGAAACTTCTCTTACAGTTACCAGTCGTTTTGTTACATCTGAGGACCTTCTCTCAGTTCACATTCTACTTGTATTTCATGCAGTATTGGGCACTGCTGATCAGTCGCTAGTCCTGAATATTGTCTCCTGTCTTGGTTTCTGTAATAGTAACCTTTCTTCTTTCTTTCCTTCCTTCCTTCCTTCCTTCCTTCCTTCCTTCTTAAAGTTTGCATCTTTACAAGTCTCTTCCCCACTGCTAAGTAGCAAAAAAGATAGAGGTCTGAACCTGGAGTCAGGAAGATCTGAGTTCAAATGTAATCTCAGATACTCACTAGCTACATGACCATGGGCAAGTCACAACCTCCATTTACCTCAGTTTCTTCAATTGTAAAGTTGTAATAATAGCAACATCTATCTCAAAATGTAGGTTTATAACCTGAAGTCTATGAATTTAAAAAACCACATATATGTAACATATGTGTGTTTTTTAAGTTCATAGTTTATATATATATTGTAATGATTAAAAATGATAAAGGCTGATATTACGAGAGAAAATAATATTTTAATTGCCATGGCCATGTTGATAAAAAACATATGTACCAGGCACCTAGTAAAAGCTCTTCAAAGTTACCTCCAATGCCCATCCTCTCTACATAGCCAAAAGAGACCGTCTCAAGCCCGCCCTCCGAATTTAAGCTGCGCTATATGTTGGTTCCCATTGTCAGAAACCGGAAACCCATTGGATCATGGGGAATGTAGTTTCAAAGTTCCCCACATGTCCACAGGAAGTTTGTAAGATACTATCGTTTGAGTAATGAACAGGTTCAATGATTCTGGAGAATAAGCTGTAACTATGCCAAAATGGCTATAAACTGTGTATGCCCTTTGATCCAGAAATACTACTACTATGTCTGCATCTCAAAGAGATCAGGGAAAAAGAAAAAAAAAACTATAGGCTCCATAATATTTATAGCATCTCTCTTTGTGGTAGCAAAGCACTGGAAATTGAAGGGATGTCCATCAATTACAGAATGGCTAACAAATTGTGGTATATAATTGTGACAATATACTGCTGAGCCATAAGAAACAATGAGCATATTAAGAAATGATGAGCAGATTAGTTTAAAAAAACTTGGAAAGGACTACATGAGATAATGAAGATTGACATGAATAGAACCAAGAGAACATTATATAAAGTATACAGCTATAGATTTAATATTAGAATAACTTGTGAATGTTCACTTCTAGAGAATGAACTGAGAAATAGAAACATGAAAGACATAACCCTCATAGGCATATGTGTTTGCTGAATAATCCCTTCTATGGTTAGAGAAGGGAGGGAAGAGCTGAATAATAAAAAAAACACAAAAGATAAAGTGGGGTGGTTTCAGAAGAAAAAAAACATGGCAAGAACCTATATGTGAAGTGAAGTGAGAAGACCTGAGAGGTCATGAGAGTAACAGCAATATTATAATGATGATCAACTGTGAAAGACTTAGCTACTCTAATCAATATAATGATCCAAGAAGTTTCCAAAGGACTCATAATAAAAAATTCTATCCACCTCAAGAGAGAGAAGTAATAAACTTTGAGTGCAAATTGAAGCGTAATTGTTTCACTTTAATTTTTGTGACATGGCTAATATGGAAATATGTTTTGTATATGTATAATTGATATCATATTTTTTCCCTTCTTAATGGGTGGGATGGAGGGAGAGAATCTAGAACTCAAAATTTATTTTATTGTATTTTTCCATGGTTACAACTTATGGTCTTTCCCTCCCCTCTTCCCTCCCCCCCCACCAGTAGCCAACAAGTAATTCCACTGGGTTTTACATATGTCATTGATCCAGATTTATTTCCATATTATTAATATTTGCATTAGGGTGATTGCTTAGAGTCTACATTCCCAATCATGTCCCCATGTGATCAAGCAGTTTTTTTTCTTCTGTGTTTCTACTTCCACATAGAATTCAAAATTTAAAAAAGAAAATAATATTAAAAGTAAATAAAAAATTGAGGGAGGCGGAGAAAAGATATGGTTCTTGATTAGCAGACTTGGAGTTCTTTGAGCTACAGTGACCATTTGGGCTTCTTGGGCCAGCTGGTCTTTTATTGTAGAAACTGTGGATACTATTTCTGGTATGTTGAATTATGAATAGAGTTTCTCTGTGGTATGGTATTTTTAAAAAATCTTTAAATCTCTGAACTTTAGTTTCCTTATCCAAAAATGGGGACAAGAATATTTGAACTAACTAATTCTTTGTGTTGTTGGTGGGGAAAGTAACTAATAAACCTTAAAGCATGAAAGGGAAAAACATCATGTCTTCTTATTCACTAGTAAAAGTAAACACATTGGCAGGAATTCGGGAACTCTTGTTTTAAATGGGCATTGACGTATGGCCTTGAATCTGGGATAGCTTTCAAGGGGTCTCTGCGTGAGGTAGGATGTGATGCCACACATTATACAAAAGGCCTTTTACAGAAAGATAACTTTAATATGTTTCCAAATTTACCCGGAAATACATAATTGCTCTTTTCTAAGGAAGTGAAATACTAAAACACTAAAATTATTTTCTGATTTGGAGAATACATGACTGAATTCTTTCCTTCTTTTCCTTTATTGCGGCTGCTAACTTAGTGTGATCCAGGTAATAACAAGATTAAGGAGTGAGATGAGTGGAGACATCTGAACAGAAAGCTAGAAAAGATGAATATTCCAAGATATTCCCAGGGTGCAGTGGGGCTAGGACTGAGAACTGAGACCTGCAAAAGCTGACCTCATACCTGACATAAAACAATGCAGTTTAGTCTCTTTGTAGCACATTCTGCACTTCGTTTGGGCTCCCATAATGGCTGCACATTATCCCAGGAGTGGCTTTTATTCTGTGTCTTTGTTGGCAGCTCAATGCTCTGGCTGTTTCATTGTGCATAACTATGGCAGCGGGGGAGGCAGTGCTCTGTGAATAAGACTCTGAGTACATGTTTAAATTAATGAAAGACCTTTCAAACCCAAATTGCCCAGTAATCTGTGACATGAAAAGCTTTTGTGTGTGTTTTTAATGCATCTAATGCTCTTTCCTTCTACTAAAATACTGTTCTGATGCCTCTTTGGGACAAGGAGGTGAACCAGGGTTCTCAAAGGCAGGTCCCAACACTCAATAATGGCTTCAAGTACAACCCAGGTGATATATTGTGTCCTTGTCTCCTAAAAATGGGCCTGCCTCAGTGTAGAGGTCCATTACCATTAGATGATGAAGGATAATGATGATGATGATGATGATGATCATTGGCCATAGGAGCTAATGAGAAACTTTAAGGTCATAATATTTAGAGCTATAAATGAATTTAGAGATTATCTAGTCCACTAGTCTCATGGCATAAAAAAGAAAACTGGGACCCAAAGAAATAGGAAATGATATATCTGAGGTTACATAGGCAGGAAATAACTGAGTCAGGATTTAAACTTACAAGCTCTAATTTCAAACCCATTACTTTTTCTACTAAGCCATATAATGTCTGCTAAGGCAGTTAAATTTATAATCAGCATCAGGGAAGAGAGTGCTCACATGGATGCAATAACATATCTTTAGAAGTAGTGAAAGAAAGGCTTGGGAACCTAGTTCTAACATGAAATTTGTCAGTTATCATACCTGGAGGCCATGACAAAAATAAACAAAAAACATAACTCATAACTTTTATAGAAAGATAGAATCTGGGTTGGAAGGGGCATTAGAAGCCATATAATCTAACATATACTTCAACAAGAATCTTCTCTACTGTCTGTTATTTCTGGAAAATGATAACTGATGACAGAGAGAAGGCAAAGCCTGACAAGTGGATACCCAGCTTCTTCTCGAAGATGTCCTATGACTGAAACCTTCAAGCGCAGGCCTGGAGAGATATGTGATTGCTGCCTGAGAGCCTGTCTAGTGAAATATAAAGAAGCTTATTTAAATAGGATTTTCTCTTAGAAGGTGATGATGAATTACAACCAGTATTTCAAAACTATAAGAATAAGTCTTATTGGCACCATTCATGATTTAAATGGAATGCAAAGAGGGCCACCTTTTATGAACATCTCTCAGGATCGTTCTTTTATTGAGTCTTGATTAGACTCTGCCTCATAATTGGATTCCTGATAAATTAGATGAGGGATGCCTTTTCCCTCCCCATCTCTGGAAACCTACCTTTAATGTATAGTCAGTGCAAAGCCTTGCCTTCAGAGGTTGGAGAAGAATCAGAAGATATGTAATAAGTTTGCTGAGGGACAACAGACTTATCTCTATGGCGCTCATAGTCGTTATGGCTTCTTGGTCCATAGGATGTAGGGAAATGGAAAGCATGAAGGTAAGGAAGGGTTCCTAATTTCTTCTGGGCATCTACAATATCAATGAAACAAAGATGGAATGCAAGGTTAGGAGATAAAATACCAAAGCTGAGAATTAAAGATAGAGAATATTGGAGAAACTTGTTTGCACCTAAAGAATGAATAGAGACTGAACATCACATCACAGCAATGGGCTAGAGTCTTGTAAGAAGTTAGAAAAGCAAAATCTCTGCTGCTTGCTAAAGAGAAAATCTGCATATAATTAGGAATCTTCTTAGATTCTTCTTGCTTATAGCAGGAGGCAATAATTGCCTTATAAGACAGGACTTCAACAGAAGCCCTCCTAATACAATAGGAAAAAGAAAGAAAATTAAGAGTGAAATTTTGAAGATACAAAGAGAAACACACCCCATGTGGAGGAAAAACAAAAATCTTTTAAATATACCAATGTGGATACATGTTTACAGAACTCACTAATTTAGATTTTAAAAAGTTATGTTTGGTAGATGGAAGCAAAGACAAGTAACAGATCGAATTCAAAAGTGGGGCACTACATTGTAAGATAATGCTAGGAATGCTGAAGCTCAGAATAAATAGATGCTGGCAAGGAAAATGGGATCATGTGTGTGTCACACATGCATGTATGTATCATTCATGCATACGTATGAGGTGTGTTTGAGGTATGTGTTCATTGTTGGTTTATTTATTTAAATTTGTTTTGCTAAAGATAATAAAGTCTTGGCCAAAAAATAATTGAAAACTTTAGAGGCACAAGTGGGATTTTCATCATTGCCCCGTTGAAGGCTTTTAAGTAGAGACTAATGACTGCTTCTCATATATGTTGTAGAAGAAATTCTTGCTTAAGCATCTTATGTTCAGAATTGAATTGTGGAAGGACCTTTGTTCTTTTCTTCCCTACTGACATTCACAAACTCCCACCCCCATTTATTCCTGTCTGCAGGCTCCCTCTCTCTCTCACTGGCATTACTCATTCATTCCATCAATATTTTCCATGAGCACCTTTCTCTACCATCGTGATCCCCACAAGTTCCTACTATCTTTTTAAAAAAATTTATTCATCTATCTATCTATCTATCTATCTATCTATCTATCTATCTATCTATCAATCAAACCTTTAACTTCTGCGTATTGTCTCCTAGGTGGAAGAGGGGTAAGGGTGGGCAATGGGGGTCAAGTGACTTGTCCAGGGTCACACAGCTGGGAAGTGTCTGAGGCCGGATTTGAACTTAGGACCTCCCGTCTCTAGGCCTGACTCTCAATCCACTGAGCTACCCAGCTGTCCCCTGTTCCTACCATCTTTAATGCCCCCCTCAAGACCCAGGTTTGTCTTTGCCCTCTCCCACTAATCCCCGTAAGCTCCTAATACCCCTCATTCTACTTGGAAAGCTTTCTTTTCTCCTTCAGTGTTTATTCCCTCACAGATGCACACACATGCTCTTATTCCAAGACTCCTCTCACTGTCAGCTCAGTGAACTTAGAGATGGCACAACTCATAATGGAGCTTGCCTCCCAGGTGCACCAAGAGACTTCTTCACTCAGGCTGCCCAGTACCTCATTCCCTTGAACATCTGTAAGAAAGAAACTTCCCAACCTCTGTTGCTCACACCATCCAACTGCTAATTGGGCAGAATAAGTCGTTAAAGATAGTTTACCCTGTTAATTATGCTGGCTGCTTATCAAACCTTATTAGTAATTAGTTTCCTAAAGATAGCAACATTATCAGAGAGGAAGAAAAAATGGTAATTGCTGCTACCTTCCTGGGCTCGCTTTGTGCCAGCTCCTAAAATAAAAACAAGTCCATTCTGACAACTGAAGAACTTCTAAGAGTCTTGGACTAAGTGGCAGGGAACCTGGGTTCTACTTCTAACTTAGACGACTTGGACTAATCACTTCTATACTCTGAGCCTCAGTTTTCTTTTTTTGTTTGTTTGTTTTTTTAAACCCTTAAATTCTGTGTATTGGCTCTTAGGTGGAAGAGTGGTAAGGGTGGGCATTGGGAGTCAAGTGACTTGCCCAGGGTCTCACAGCTGGGAAGTGTCTGAGGCCGGATTTGAACCGAGGCCTTCCCGTCTCTAGGCCTGATTTTCAATCCACTGAGCTACCCAGCTGCCCCTGAGCCTCAGTTTTCTTATGTGACAAATGGGCATGACAATTGCCTTGTAGGACTGTTGTGAAGATCTTACGAGTTAATGGATGTGAGAAGGCCTTATAAATGTAAGGGATCATTATCAGTGAACTTGGTAATGACTTATCAATGACCCTTTCTGGCCAATGAGGTCCATCCCTTCTCATGTAAGAAGACAGGAGTCCCTTTGTCATTGTCTATGGGCATTCGTGGGACTCATAGCTTATTAGTGCTAGATGAAACCTGACTCCAGTGCTTATTAGTTGTGTTTCTTTTTTCTTTGGACCTGTTTTCTAATTTTTAAAATGAGATTATTGATCCTCCTATTGCCACCTTAATAGGACTGTTCTGTGGAAAACATTTTGTAAACCTTAAAGCATTATAGAAATATGAGCTTTCATTATTCCCTTCTACCCTTCCCATTTTACAGAAATAGGACAATAATTCCAGGTCTCCTGCCTCCACATCAAAATGACTTTTCTGAAGATTTTAGATATCGTTCCATAGGTACAGTTAAAGGGTATCTTCCATTGAATGTGGACTGTATAGTACCAAGCACAGAGATCAGCATTGAAAGAAAAAAAAATAATTGACCAAGTGAATATTCCATATGCTTAGTCACTTAAATTAATGAGTTGTGGTAATGCAGAATTGTCCAGGGAATTTGCAGAGGAGAAAATTGCGGGATAAGTAATGCAAATGTTGTTATTTCTATTTTATAGGAAGGAAGGAGGGGGAAACTGAGGGTCAAAGAAGCCAAACAATTTGGTAACGGTCTCTGAGCTCTTAAACTGTCAAAGCCAGGAATCAGCACCTGATATCTTGCTTCAAGCCCAGGACCCTTTCCATTATTTCATAGTGACTCTTTAATAAAGGATTGGAATGGGAAGGCAAGGCAAGGATTATCTCATATAATCTTTATGATTATAGCATAAAACAGGGGCAGTTATTATTCTCATTTTACAGTAGAGGAAATTGAGAGAAGGAAAAAAAGTGGGGGGACAAGATGGAGTGTTTTTGCTTAGCTGTCCAGCAGTAGGGTCTCTCTGCTCTGTCCTGCTGTTAGACCTGGTTTTCTTTCCTCAAAGCCCTTTGTTCTGTATCTCGGTGTGGTAAAGGTTGTAGGTCTGGAGTTTTGCTCCATCTAAGCTGCCATCTTCTGAACATTTTTTTTTAAACCTTTACCTTCCGTCTTGGAGACAATACTGTGTATTGGCTCCAAGGCAGAAGTGTGGTAAGGGCTAGGCAATGGAGGTCAAGTGACTTGTCCAGGGTCACACAGACCTAGGACCTCCCATCTCTAGGCGTGGCTCTCAATCCATTGAGCTACCCAGCTGCCCCCATTCTGAGTGTTTTTGCTGTGTTTCTTTGGCTTCCTCCTCTAGCCACCTCTCTGGTGCCTGTGTTCAACTCCCCGAGTCTGGCGCCAGCAATGCCCTCTCTCTCCAGGCTGGTGCAGCCGCCTGCCCAGAGATTTCAGGGTCCGCTGGAAACTCCACACAGCACATGGGGCAGGGGTCCTGGGATTCCCCTTCTATACCCTCAGACCCAATAGTTAAAAAATTCAAGACTTTTTCTTGGCATACCTCTTGAGCTGTTCAGCAGTAGGATCCCCCTGCTCTGTCCTGTTGTTAGATTTAGTCCTCTTCTCGAAATGCTTTGTTTTCTATCTCGGTATGGAAAGGGTGCAGAGGTTTTAAGATTTGCTCCGTCTAAGCTGCCATCTTCCCAGAATTCAGTAGAGGAAATTGAGGCAAAGAGAGGTTAAGTAACTTTTTTAGGATCACACAGCTATGAAATGAAGTAGCTGAGACTAGATTTGAACTCAGGTCTTCATGACTCCAGGCCCAGAACTCTATCCACTGTACCATTTAGCTGGAGTATGTAAAGTATTTGTCAAGCTTAAAGCCCTACCTAAATGCTAGATATTACTATTACTTTTATCATTATCATTACTATAATTACTATAGCATTGCTAAATTGTAACTCATGCTTTTATAGTACTTTGAAGTTTACAAAGTGCCAGATCTGGAATGCTTTGTCATTTAGTTTCCCTGACTTCCTTGAAGTCTCAGTTAATGTCTTTCTTTCTGCAAGAAATCTTTCCCAGTCCCTGTTAATGTTAGTGCCCTCCTTCTAAAATCTACCTCCCAGGTATACTGTATCTAAGGGAAGATAGATGGTATGGGGGATAAAAGCAGGGACTAGAGTCAGAAATACTTGAGTTTAAATAATTCTCAGACAACTTGCTAGCTGTGTGATCATGGACAAGTCACTTAACTGCTCTTTGTCTCATTTCTCTATTTAACAGAGGAGGTTGAATCATTTGGTCAAACTCACACATTATGTTAATCATAGATCCAGTATTAAAACTCAGGACTTTAGCTTTTGACTCTATACCACACTGTTTCCTTGAAACTTTCAGAGAGTACTTCTCATTTTTTAACTTAGGTCACTAATTTTTTTTATATGTTATAAAAGAAAGTGTAATCTGAAACTACCACTATTAGGCTGGTTATTAGTAGTAGTAATCTGAGATATTAATCTGAGGAAGCTGTGGTTTGGTTCCCTAATGGCTGGTGCAGGGACACCCGAGTCCTGCCACCCAGCTGGATGATATAATAACTGCCCTTCTTTATAACAGTGCCCAGGCAGGATCCCTAAAGGTCAATGGATGGGTAACCCTTTCAGGTCCCACCTGGGGTTGATTGATTATTGGTATCAGGCTCTATCAGCCTTGGATAATGTTCATTTGACTGCGTTGCTCCCTCCCCAGAGTGGTGATGGAATAACTACTCCAGGAAGGTACTTAATAACTTTATCTATGTTGTTTAACAAGGGAAAGGAATGAACAGGAAAGGGTTGGGGAATAGGAGACCCCATCACTAAATCTATGACAATAATCCCTCAGGACTGCAGGCTTTTCAGTAATACTGGCTTGTTCTTCACCTCCTCTGGTTCAGCCTGGCCACAGCCAAACCAGAGTAAGCAAACTGTTTGGATGACACAAATGTTGATGATGGTTTCTCTCAACTTCTTACTGCTACTTGTTTGCCCGTTCTACAGCCTTCAGGAAATGCCACCCTTCACCACCCACTTCTTCTTCTCCTCCCCACTTCCCAGTTCCCCCCACCCCCTGGCCCGGGATACCTAAATATCTAGAGATGGTTTAGGTACCTAAATATCTAGGGATTCAGAGAGAATCAGAGGATCCACAGGTCAATCAATGTTCAAGATCAAATGTCCAAGGTAAGAGTTTAGGCAAGGCTCAGCCAAAGCAAAGCCAAGGTCCCCAAAAGAAAAGGGGTCCAGGGGATACCTCTCAGGGGGCTGCCAGGGTATTTATATCCTTTCTGGCCAACTGCCTTTCCTCCTGTCCTCCTGTCCTCTGGGAACATTTCAATGTCCAACTGTCTTCGCCTGTCAATCAAGGTGTGACTCTCAACTCCCAGAGCTTGAATATGACATATGTCAATACAATTTTTAACAATCATTTTCTGACAAGTTCTCTCCCTCCCTCCCACCCTTCTCCACAACACCAGGTCATACAATATAGGTTGTACGTGTGTTGAATGTTTTTGATATATTATTCTCAAACAGTATGATAGGGCAGCTGGGTGGTCCAGTGGCTTGAGAGCCAGGCCTAGAAATGGGAGATCCTAGATTCAAATCTGGCCTCAGACACTTCCTAGCTATGTAACCCTGGACAAAGCATTTAATCCCCATTGCCCAGTCTTTACCACTCTTCTGTCTTAGAACCAATACATAGAGTTGATTCTAAAATGGAAGATAAGGGTTAAAAAATGAGATCAACCTAAAAATGAAAATAAGACACTATACCTTATTCTCCTGATCTTCCTTGGTCACTGAGGTCCCAAGCAAAGGCCTCTGAGGACACAATAAAAACTTTCCTCTTGAAGAATTTCTAGTGCTTTCCTGAAGACTGTGCGCTGCCTTGGAGTGACTGAGATGAAGATCATAATAAGAGTACTCAAAGCCAGAGGGGCCTTCCACAGCAGCCAGTCCTGCCCCCTCACTTGGTGCTCTAGATGCAAATCCAGCTTTCTCATTTGGCCAACGAGGGAGAGGAGCCCCCAAAGACTGATGTGATTTGTCTGAGGTCATATGTAGTAAGCAGAAGAACTGTCATTCTAATCCATGTCCTCTGACTCCAAATCTGGAGCTCTTTACCCCTAAATCTTTGATTTCCTACAAAACTCAGCTCAAATGCCTTTAAGACCTTTTTTGATTTCCCCTAAATACTTGTTCCTCCTCCTGAAATTACATAATTACTTGATGGTAAATATTTTATAGGCTTATATGCATATGTGGGCAGCAAGATGGTGCAATAAATACAGCAGTGTGCCTGAAGTCAGGAAGACCCCAGTTCAAATCTGGCCTCAGGTACTTACTAGGTGTGTGACCTAGGCAAACCACTTACTTCTGTTTGCCTCAGTTTTCTCATCTGTAAAATGAGCTGGAAGAGAAAATGGCAAACCACTCTAGTATCTCTGCCAAGAAAACCCCAAACGACACAACTAAAAATGACAAATATGTATTCATAGTCTCCTCCCATAGAATATAAGAATCTTGATAGCATGGGACATTTCATTTTTGTTTTTCTATCCATAGTAGCAAGCACAGGGCCTGGCACTTAGTAGATTCTTAACAAATGTTTATTGGTTGACCGATATTCATATAACACACTGCCTTTCTTTATTGCTTCTCATACTCGCTAGCTGTGTGACCTAATCTTGCAAAGCCTCACTTTCCTCATCTGTGAAATGGGAATAATAATACCTGCAGTATTTTCTTTGCTAGAGGCAGCATGGCTTAGTGGAGAGAGATGGAACTGGGAAGACCTGGGTTCCTATCCCCCTCTGTGACCCCCATTACTTGTATGACCCTCAGTAAAGCAGTTGCAGAGAAGATGCCAACCTACCCTCCCTTGGTGAAATTTCCTCATCTGGGAGCTCCTAATACCAATGAAACCATAGATACCGTCTCTGTTCCTCATCTTTCTTTTTGAGTTGTTGGGATGATCACGATGCAATAATGAATTTAAATTGCTTTTCAGGCTTCAAGGCATAATATAAATGTCGGTTGATCAATCAAGTTAGCAGTTATTAAAAGCCTGCTATGTGCCAGGCATTGTGCTAAGCACCGGAGTCAGTTACAGTACTATTGTTTCTATCTTCTTCCCAAAATAGCATGAGAAACTTTTAAATTCTTTGTTAGAACCACAACAATTTGCACAGTAATTACAACATCATTAAGAAAAGCAAATTTGAAATACTTCACAACTCTTCTCATTTCAATGACAGCCATGACTCCAGAGAACCAAAGATGAATTATGTGACTCACTGCCTGATAAAGAGGTGAGGGAGTCAAGGTAAAAGGTGGAGATGCACATTTTCCAGATTTGGCCAATGTGTGGATTTGCTTTGCTTAAATATTGCCCATTGGTTCCAGTTTCTATCCCTCTGCCTAAAGAAATGACAATTCCCTTGGTAGCAACATAGCAACAGTTGAACTTAGCACCTTGTTAGCAAGAATAATGAATTAACATTTGAAACCAACAGATGCTACTTCTTTTTCTTTAGGAAGATGAGCTCGAGGTCATTTCTTCCTGAGCTCAGTCCCATCATGCTCCTCCTTTCTCAATTTTAACTTAGTTTTAACTTCCAAATTTCTTCCCAGTGTCCCACAGAGCTGATATGCAGGAGTCTTTGACTCCCTTTATGCAGTCCCCATTTATAAAAATGACTTAGAAGATGATGTAGAAATTATAGACATTCAATGTGCAAATGACATAAAGCAGGAAAAAGAAGCCAATGGGCTGGACACCCAAATGGAAACCTGGAACAATCTTAATAGTCTAGAATGATGTAGGGGACAAAGCAAGGAAAGATGAAATCAAGGTGGCACCTTGTATTAGGAAGATTCATCCTCCTGAGTTCAAACCTGGCCTCAGATACTTATTAGTTGTGTGACCTGGGCAAGATGCTTAAATCTTCTTGCCTCGGTTTCTTCATCTACAAAATGAGTTTGGAGAAGGAAATGTCAAACCATGCCAGTATCTTTGCTAAGAAAATGGATAATGAAAAAAGAATGAATAACAAATATGCTTTCAACAAGATACCTAAAGAAATATAGAATTGGGGGGGGCAGCTGGGTAGCTCAGTGGATTGAGAGCCAGGCCTAGAGACCGGAGGTCCTAGGTTCAAATTTGACCTCAGACACTTCCCAGTTGTGTGACTCTGGGCAAGTCACTTAACCCCATTGCCCACCCTTGCCACTCTTCTGCCTTGGAGACACTACACAGTATTGACTCCAAGACGGAAGGTAAGAGTTTAAAAAAAAAAAGAAATATAGAATGGGAGAGATATGAATCAATAGCAGCTAATTTGGAAAAGTCCTGGGATCCTAATGGATGGTAAAGTCAATTTAAATCAGTACTGTGATGTAGCAGCCAAAAGAAGCTTATGCCATGTTAGTCTCTGTTAATTGGCATCTGGTATCCTGAATTTAGGGGGCAGCTAGGTGATATAATGGATAGAGTGCTGGACCTGGAGTGAGGAAAGCTCATCTTCTCAAGTTCAAATCTGGCCTCAAATACTTACAATCGGTGTGACCCTGGGCAAGTCACTAAATCCCATTTGCTTCAGTTTTCTCAGTTGCAGAAGGAGCTGGAGAAGGAAGTGGTAAACCACTCTAGTATCCTTGTGAAGAATTCCTTAACTGGGATCATGAGGAGTTGGACACCTGAAAAGCAACATAACAATGACATTCAGAGTACAGGATGATAGTCCCACTTCATTCTGCCCTATTGAGACCATGCCAATAACATTGTGTCCATAGCAGTTGTGTGGAACAAATGTGGGGGTTAGAGTGGGGCACAAGTTCAATAGTGTGATGTGCAAGCTAGGAAGGAAAGAAGGAAGGAAGGAAGGAAGGAAAGATGAATAGTTCCAAAAACCAAAATAAACTCAATTTAAGACCCAGATGTGAAGTATTTTTTAAAAGCACTCTTGGATCATTAATTGAAACTGCATTCTGAATAGAATAAGCAGTCAACCAAAAGGGGTGAATTAAAAATAGAAGCTGGAAAAAATTTTGCAGTAGAGATTCCCCAAAATGGGTAAAATATAAAGGAAATATCTTGACTAGGAGCAATGAATCCAGTGAAAGCTCCCCAAGGGACCAGTAGAGAACCTCCAAAGTGGAAAGAATGCTGACAAAAAAGCAAGATGACTTCAAATTGAGGTGATTCTCACCATCATAACAAAGATGTCTGGGTCCTTCCTGTGTATGAAAACTCACTGGACAAAAATCATTCCATTTCCTCTGAGATTATGTCCCCACAGTGCTGGGAGAGATTTCTGAGAAGATAGACGTTGGATCTATTTAATAGAGCAAAGTTCATAATTCCCTGGGGAGATTTGAGGTGGATCTGAGAATTCAGTGGCCATACCCAGGCACCCAGAAGCACCTTGCCATCTCTGAGGCCCTATGGACTAAGGAGAAAAAACATCTAATTTTCAGCAGACTATAAAGAATGCCTGACGCTAGCATCACAGTATGCTGCATAGGTTAAGTTTCCCAAGCCTCCACCTGACTTCAGAGGAATAGTTGCTCTATATTGTTAGAGCTGTGAGTCTTGCAACAATTCATTCTCCAAACTGCTCTGCTGGGAAAGGAGAATGGGATTAAACTCATTCTTGGAGTGTTAGTTGATATTATATCTGTACTTTACTATTCATTTCTTGCCCTCTTAAATGTTTTACTGTTTCAGTGCTGTTCCTTGCCTCAGTCTCTTAGTATGGTAAACAACTGAATACCAAAGTCTGTGTTGATTTCAGAATTTCCCAGTTTTTAACTAAATGCAGGCAAAGTAAGCCTGCAATGGGACAAGGGAATATTGGGGTACATTCAAGGTTCTACAAAAAGCCTGCAGAAAAGCTGAGTTATATCTAAGGGGAACATTTTGAGACTTTCTATAAAATGATTTCCAAGAGTTATGAGTTACCCTTTTGATACCAGGTGATCTCTGAATTCTTTCTTTCTTCCCCCTGAATTCTTTATGTAGCTTTGGGAGAGTGTGTGTCACTGTCTTTTTTTTTTTGAGGCTTGATGTTTTATATTAGTTGTTTCTAATATATACCATTTTAGTAAATATCTTTTTATAAAAGCTAATTAAAACTAGCTAATTGAGAATCCACTGATAATCATGGCAGATAGCACAGAGGTGGGGGCTCATGAGCTATAACATGAGGGAAAAACCTTCCCTTTTGCTCCCCAGCCTCTCAGAGATACAGCTATGAGGGGATGTTGTAGTCAAAATCTGGGCATCAACTCAGCATTGCAACTGCAAGGTGGGATAAAAGCTTGAGAACCTGTGCAATACTATGTTTTAGAGTCAGAGGACCTGAGTTCAAGCTTTGGTTTTGTGACAAAAATTTATTAGCCAAGACACAAAAAAGCAAAAACAAAGTCTCCAAGTTAAAAAGAAATAGGTTTATTGAGAGAGAGAGAGAGCTGGTCTCACAATAAAGACGGACTCCAGTTGGCAACTAAAGACCTTGAGCCTTGAGAGGAGACCCTTTATACGGAGATGATGTCAGTAATAAAGGGCTATCCAATTCGAATAAATTGTCCAGTGTGTCTGGGCCCTGTATCTTGGTCCCAACAATGGCCAGCCATGTCATTGATGTAACCCCCACCTTTAGCATAAATATATGGTATGCCATAATGATTCAGCAGAGGCCAACATAAAGATAGGCTGTTCTGAAAAGTTATGAGGCAGAAACCTGTAGATTAAACCAAAGTTTTTGGACCCGTGTCACACCCAGAAGATGAGAAGGATGTACAGCTTAGCTAGCTAGCATGGTAGACTGGGGAGTGGGGGGAGAGGAGGCAATAGCAGTACAAAATAGCTATAAAGTATTACAGAATTATAGAATATATGAAATATAATACTCAAATCCTAAGGGTTATGGGATTTTACATTCATAGTTTTGTCACTGACTAGCCTTTAAGGCCCTGGGCAGCTATTTTATCTCATAAATCTATAAAATGAAGAGATTGGTCATGAGGAACTCTAAAGTCCTTTCCAACTATAAACCTGGTGGTTCTCCGTCAAACTTTTTCATCCATGGCCATTCATCTCGCATCTCTTTGACTTTGTACTGGCTGTCCTTCATGCATCTCTCCTTTCTTCTATCTTTCAGATTCCCTTGTTTCCTTCCAGGCTCAGCTGATATACCATCTTCTACACAAGATCTTTCTTAATTTTCTCCCCTCTTTCCCTTTGCCCCCTAAGCTACCAGTATCTTCTCTCTTACCCCAAACTCCTTGTATCTATCTTATATCTATAGATGTACATATCTACCATAGGGCAGATGGTAAGGTCTTTGAGTACAGGGATTATTTTCACTTTTGTCTTTTTATCTCTCGCACCCAGCAGAGTACCTTACATATAGTAGGCACTTAATAGTTGCTTGTTGATTGCTTGATTATCAACAGTCATGAGATATTAGATATAATTACATTATATACATATGTAATGTAATTACATTTCAGATACATTATAATCACATTAGTTCTCCACATATATTATAAAATCTCCAAGGCAAGGACAGTGTCTCATACTTTTTCTAGATCAACCTCAAGTGTCCTGTAAATAGTAGGTAAATGGTAAACATTTACTGGCTGATGGGTGAAAACTCTTTCTTAGCTAGGTAGAGCTTAGAGAAGAGCAGCAACAACCAGTGATTAAGAGAATGGAGTGGTGGGGAATGATTTATGAAGAGTGATTAAAAGGATGAAATATGCCCAGCTAGATCAACGATGACTAAGTGAGATGATTAGACTTCAAATATTTGAAAAGTGTAAATGCCATGAAGGGAAAGGGAACTGCATAATTTGGCTGACAGCTGTCTTACCAGGAAGAGATGAGATGAACATTTCCACCAGTCCTCCTCAACGATTCCTAAAGCATATTGAGATCTTATTGTGATTGTAGGAAACTTATGATGTTACAGCTGAAAGAGAAAAAAATAGAGGAATTTAAAACTGGCTTTTCATAGATGGGGAAACTGAGGTAAAGAGCAGAGAAATGATTTATATTACCTGTCATTTAGAATACAAAAGCAAAAGCCAAATAGACCCTACCCTAAAGGAGTTTATGTTCTAGGACAGAAAGAAAACATGGTATCTGGAGAGGTGGTAGGGCAGAGAAAAGGAAGGGTCCAGGCCAGTGATTTCATTGTTATAGAGAATGCCCAGGGAAGAAACTACCTTTACCCAAACGAATCATCGACTGTTCTTCAATTCATAATTTTAAAGAATTGCTTGGGAGCCCTGAGAGCTTAAGTGACTTGTCCAGAGTCAAACATCCAGTCTGCCAAAAGCCACAGTTGAACCCAGTTCTTCTTGACTCTGAAGTTAACTTTTTCTCAATTACTTTGAAATGTTACCTTTCAACATGAACACAGAGAAGTATAATACAAGGTAATTTGAGGAAGGAGAGAGCACTGGTTAAAAAGAAGAATCAGGATGAAGCTAGAGCCTGAGATATCCCTTCGGGGTTATGGATTTTGGGTGACAGAGATGCAGGGAGGTGTATATTCTAGTCATGGTGGATGCCCTATACAAAGAGATGGAATGCTGAGTTTGGAAAACAGTTATCAATCTAGTGCCATTTGTCAGTCAGTCAATCAATCAATCAATCAAACAACCAACAAACATTAAATGCTTCTTTTTTCATCTTAATCCTGTCTCTCCCAGGAAGTACTATTCTAGCTCATAATCAACTGTCCTTCTGAACTCTAGCACTTACTATAGTCTCCTAAGCTACTCATTGAACACTGAAAGCTTGCTGCTATTCTTATTGTTTTAAATCAGGTAAACTGTACTCCTCTTGTTATTTGAATTCTGCTTAACTATCACTGTATTGTAAGCAAGAGGAAGGCAAAGGAAGAGGTTAAACCCATTGCTTTCAGTGGACAAGACAATGGTAGTTAGAATCATCATTTTCCATCTTAGTTTGACTCCAGTCTACTCTTCCAGAATGACTTCATGTTATTCCTGCCATAATCCTGCCTACTAGATATTCTGTGGACTCATTCTTTTTACAGTCTGTTCTTCTTGCATGGAATGTGCTCCCTTGCTTATGATCATACACATGGAACTGGAAGGGACCTTTGAGTACATCAAGTCCAACTCTCTCATTTTATAGAAAAGGAAAATGGAGACCACTGAAGTTAAGTGGCAGGCCTGAAGTTACACAACTGGCAAGTATCTAAGGCATGATTTAGATACAGGTTTCCTTGACTCCCAAACCAACATTCTATATACTTAGATGTCATTGGGCTCTTAGAATTAGTCTTAGGTTTCTTTAAATATTCAGCTTCACTATATCTTCTTCTACAGGAAGTCTGTCTTTATCTTTCTGATTGACAGTGGTCTCATCATTCTCAAATTAAATTGTACTTATTTGATTAAATGTTGTATACCCTCTCTAGTATGCAAGTTCTCTGTTTTTTCGTCCTATACTTATTAGCAAGTATAATGCCTAGACAAAGGTTCTCAATTTTTCCCAGTTTTTACACTTTGGCTTTTAGTAAACTTTTCCCTACTTCCTATTCAATATGAAAGGAAATAAATTCTGGGGTTTGTCATGCATATATGCATAAGAACAAAAATAAAGAGATTACTTTCAACAAAATGATGGAGTTATGTGTCACATATTGACATATCCTCTCGATAAACTTCTCTTATTCTCTGGGTATGTGCATTAATCTCTCAGGTTGAGAATCCTAGAGCATTCCTGATCTGGTCCCCAAATCTCTTTTCTCTCTTCTCCCCCATAGAAGGAGGAGGAAGAAGAAGAGGAAGAGGAAGAGGAAGAAGAGAGAAGAGGAAAGGAGGAAAGAGAAGAGAAAGTAGAAGAGGACGAAAGAGAGACAGAACAAGAGAAAGATAGAGAGAAACCAACATTATGTCACTGCAGCTACTCTGTTTCCAAGAATATGATTTTCTTTCATCCTGTCAGTTCTCAGTTTCCTGAAGGTGTGAATGTGTAAGAGGAAAGATTCTTTTAAGTGCAGAGTGCTTTCCCACTCCTCTGACCTAGGATCACACTTACACTTAATTTCCTCTCCCCTCAAAGGTTTGGGAGACATTGAAGGGTGGGGAAGGAGGAGAGGGTTCCTGAGCTAGACAAGGGTTCAGGAAATTCTGAGAACTGGCAGGTTGAAAAAAAAATTCTTCAAAGTCCCGCAATGTTGCCTGCAATGTCTACCTTTCACTTTGCCATTGTCTCTTTCATCCTCCTCTATTTTCTCTTCTCCTTTGCTCTCCCCATTCTTTTCTTCTCTTACTCTTGCTCCCACTCTCTCCTTTCCTCATCCCTTCATTTCTGTCTGTCTCTGTTTACCTCTCTTTCTCACCCTTTCTCCCTTCTCTTCTCTCCTAATGCTGTCTTTTATAATGATATCAGTTGCCATGTAGATCACCCTCATGGTGTGAATGAGGAATTATGGGGAAGATTGTAAATTTATCTTCTGCTCTATGTCTCAGGGTAAATCCTTCTTGATATTCTAGTCTCTGGGTATTTTTCCCTCCCTGCCTCTTAATGAATCAGTTAAGATCAGTCTTTGTTTGGGAAATGAAAAACAACTGATAAAAAGGAGAAGAAATACAGAAAATAACGGAAATGATCTTGGAAGATGGGGAAGAAATACACAGGAAACACTAGTTTCTATAATAATGATGGGTACAGCTACCACACAGGATTGGCAGATCTCTTCAAATAAAAAGATTTAGTACATGAAAGAAATTCTAGAGACTATCTAATCCAGTTGCTTATTGGATTAATGAAGAAACCGAGGTCCAGAAAAGTGAAGAGATTCAAACCTAGGTTCTCTTCCCAAGAACTAGGGCAGGACTTCTGGAGCTTTTTTCCAGGGTGCTAAAATTTAGAGGGCACTTAAACAGCACTTACACTCATTTAGAAGCATAGAAATAACTGAACTTAGAACTTAGCAAGAATAATTAGTTAAAATAGGAAGTACCAGATGGCATGTACTTCCTTCTCTCTCATTCTAATTCTTGACTTCCATGCCTCATGTGAGCTCATAGCCAGTGTCTCAGATCTGTCTCCTCTCAAGACCCTGCCACTGAATTTGTCTTCAAATTTTGATTTGAAGGGGCTTTTCTTGCTGATCACTCAAGGCCTCATTTTGTGAGTTTTGACCTCAATCAGCCAATCTGTCAACAAGTATTTATTTAGTGTCTTTTATGTTCCAAGCACTTTCCTTTCCAGGTGGATCCCAAAGGTGGGTGAGCAGCCCTGAAAAATAGAAATAACCAAAGAGAGCACGTGAGAGACAGAACAAAAGTTATCAGCTTTGGTGGCTATTAGCTTTTTCGTTTTCCATTAAAGTATGAGCTCCTTCATCTTTTGGGGATTTAGGGTTCTGTAAAGAGATCATTGTTCAAGTTGGAGCCAAGGTTTCTAGTGACACTATCAAATTTAGTCTTCCCCACCCCCTGCTTTTTTTTTTTGAGGATCCTAGATGACAACTTTGTGGATGGAAACAAACTTTATTAGAACACTACAATGTTCCAGACCCTATGCTGAGTGATTTACGCATATAATCTCATTTTGTCCTTGTAACACTAATACCCATTCTACAACTGAGGAAACTGAGGTATGCAGGTTAAGTGACTTTTTCAGAGTCACGCAGCTAATAGATGTCTGAGACCAGATTTGAGTTCAGGTCTTTCTGACTCAAACCTAGTACTTTTTCCTTTGTATCACCTTTCGTTCAGTTGTCAGATTCTTCTTGACCTCATTTGGAGTTTTCTTAGAAAAGATACTAGAGTGATTTACCATTTGTTTCTCTAGCTCATTTTATAGATGAGGAACTTAGGCAAACGGGGGAAGTGACTTGGCTGAGGTCACATAGCTAATAAATGTCTGAGGTTAGATTTGAACTCAGGAAGATGAGCCTTCCTGTCTCCAGGCCAAGCACTTTAATCATCAAGCCACTTTGTTCCCCTCTGTACCACCTAGCAGGGTCCTATAAAATAGGTAATGATGAGTCTCTTTGAGGATCTTCAGTAAAAGTCTTCAAAAACCATCTTTATTAGGAGGAAATGATTTGTGGAAATTCATCAGACCCTGGTCAAATTCAGGCCTCCCCAGAGCAACAAGGTGGTTCAGTGGATCGAGAGCCAGGTTGAGAATTGGAAGGTTCTGGGTTCAAATTCATCCTGAAATAATTCCTAGCTGTATGACCCTGGGCAAATCGCTTAACTCCCATTGCCTAGCCCTTAACACTGTTCTGCTTTGGAATCAATATACAATATTGGTTCTAGGAAAGAAGATGAGGGTTTAAAAAATCCAGGCCTCTGTTCTTCTTTGAGACTGAGATGGAGCAGGTCTCAAGGACCATTGCTCCTCTCAGATGCCTTCGCCCTTTCATCTGACTCTTGTAGCTGCCATTCTGAACCTTCATGAATACCAACTGGTTGGCACTAGCTCTGCGATTTAGCATTTCCCACTTCTGTGCACCCACCTTGTGTGGGAGAGAGGGAAATAAAAAGTGTATCCAAGGCTCCTGCTTCCAAGGCGATTAAGTCTAATAGCTGAATAAAACCGATGGATAAATAGAGAGATGGTTAGATGGAGAGAGCATTTATTAGTTATCATATGTCAGATGTGCTGAGGATACAAATACAAGCAAGCAAGGTACCTTTATGCATTTATATCCAAGTAGGGGGAAAACGCCATGTCCAGTGTTGCTGGGGGAAGTTGGGATGAGAAATTGAAGTCAAGGGAGAGTGGGTCTAGCCAGAAGTGAAGAGAGTATGGTTAGAGTTTCTTCAGGTTTCTCCAGAGGGGAGGGGAGGAGAGAAGTCCAAAGAATGAGTCCAGACAGGAATGTTTATATTAATCAATAAGTAAAATGGGCTAATTACATAAGAACGATCCCCCCAAAAGTTGGTATGTGAAGCTTTTGAGTCTTGCCAAAGTGTATTAGAAGAGATTCTCTAATTTGAAATTACATCTTCTCCCTATAGGCATTTGTACAAATATCTAACCTTCTTTTATACCTGGAATGCATTCTTCTCTGCTCAAGTTTTTATCTTTCATCAATATTCATCTCAAGAGCTTCCTCACATCAAGTTTCCCCCATTTCTTCAGTTGATTAATGCCTCTCTCTCCTCAAATTTCCTAGTATTTACTGATCCATATAGAGTTAACTATCTATTCCTTCCCCATTCCCCAAGTAAAATATAAGCTACTTAAGGTCAGGGATTATCTTTTTCTCTAAATTCCCAGAACTCAACAGAATGTTTCATAAAAGGCTTTGCATTTAGTGAGTTGTTCAATCATTTCAGTCTTGTTTGACTCATCATGACCCCATTTTGGGGTTTGCTTAGCAAAGATACTGAAATGATTTGCCATTTCCTTCTCCAGCTCATTTTAAAGATGAGGAACTGAGGCAAACCAGGAAAGGTGACTTGCCCAAGGTCAATAGATAGTAAATGTGGGAGGCCAGATGTGAACTTATGAAGTTGAGCCTCCTTGATTCCAGGCTCAGTGCTCTATTCATTGTGCTGCCTATCTGCCTTATCATTAGTAGAATTAAAAATTTCCAGCTAGAATCCCTTACTGAATTGAATTGAAATGCATCTAAATGAAATTAATTGTATTGTATTGAATTGAATGTGTGATTTGAAAAAGTGGAAATTTTGGTTGGGGGAATTGGAGGAGGCTTCCTAGGGGAGATAACATTATGAACCAGAAGTAACCAGGTTTCAGTGCTAATCTTTAGGTTAGCTAGAGAAAGCAATTGCCATTCTCTTTCACAAAATGCCTTTCAACAGAGAGAAGAACATAATGGATTGAATGACCCAGTCTGACATGAATAACCTTATTACTTGCCATTGGGGAAAAGGTTGGGAGAAGGTTACAGCTGGAATTGTTTCAAGAACAATTCTAATTCTTTATGAAGAAAGGTTTTGAGCAGAAGGTGTGACTCAATAATAATTGTTCTTAGGAAGATTAGTCTGGGAGCCTGTGAAGATTATACGTTTTGAATACTGGGAAGCATCTGCCTTTCCCATTAGTTTGTCACTTCTGATCACCAGTGTTCTTTGGGGAAAGCACTGTCATATATTCTATCTTTGGATCAGAGGACTTCTAGTAGGAATTTACCTTATTAACCAATGTCCCCATTTTAGAGTAAGAAGTTGGGGTCCAGAAAGGAAAAATAATTTGCCCAAGATCACAGAAGAAGGATTTGAACCCAATCCATGTTTGCACTGGGAAGAGTAGAGGACACGAGGACAACAGAAAAATCTATCCCAGGAAGACTAGAGGAGAAAGAAAAAAAATGCAGAATATCATTAACATAGGAGTAATTTCTTTGTCATTAAATCATAGCATTTCTTTGTTATCAATAGTAAGTATTTAAAGAGTAGTCATAGACAGTCATGAGGTAGTTAGGTGGTGCAGTAGAGTGGGAGTCAGGAAGACCAGAGTTCAAGTTTGGCCTTAGACACTATAATGATCAAAATTCTTTAGAGACTGTTTATTAATTTATAATGATTAAACAATAAAAAGAGGCTCAGAGAAAGAGAAAGCACCAGCCACATGTGGCCTGCCATCTTCCCTTCCAAGATCCCCGTGACAGCACAGCTACTCATTCCAGATTTCAAGGAGAAAAGTCCCTATTTCCCCTTGGTACTTCAGTTTATGCTCTTCATGACATCCCTTTCCCAAGCTCCCCCTGATTGGAGCACTCTCACCTCACTCTAGACAGCAGGTGGGTCTTCCAGATGCCAGGAGTCACCAGACCCTTTGGAGTGGCTGCACAGACCTCATGTCCACTTTTCTCTACCACATTATCTCAAAAGACTTGTTTACAGATAAACAGAGAGCTTTGCCTCCTCCTTTGTCCAACTAAAGGATGGATGAAGAAACAAGTTATAACCTCAACACTTACTAGCTGTGTGAACCTAGGTAAATCACTTAACTTCACAAGTCTCAATTTCCTCATCTGTAAAATGGGGGACAAATTATATTATGTACCTTCCAGGGTTGTTGTGAGGGCCAAATGAGTTAAAGTGCTACATAAATGATGGCTACTATTTTTATCATGTAGAATGGAAAGAACATTAGGTTTATCAATTAATCAGTAAGCATCTAAGTGCTTAATATATACCATTTTGTCATGGAATCAGAAGATCCAAGTTGGAATCTCAGCTCTATTTTGATCTAGGTAACTGGAGGCAAGTCTTCTGTAGACAAGCATCTGGAAGATGCCCATACCTTGTCTGACTACAATATCCAGAAAGAATCCAGGCTCTATTTGGTCCTGCATCGTAGGGGTGGTATGTGGATCTTCATGAAGACCCTGACAGGCAAGACCATCACCCTGGAAATTCTAGCCCAGTGACACTATTGAGAATGTAAAGGCCAAAATCCAGGACAAAGAGGGTGTCCCTCCTGACCAATAGAGGTTCATCTTTGTAAGGAGCTAGGAGATCTGTCGGATCTTTTGTCGGATCACAATTTTAGAAACAATCCACCCTTCATTTGTCCTGTGCCATAGTGGGTGGCTGCTAATTGTTGATTTTATTATGAACACATAAAATGCCAATGATAACATAGTTTCATACTCACAGTTCTTCAAAATCTTAATATTAAGTTTTGAGATAACCAGGTTCAATGACAACTTAGACAATGCTAATAAAGGTTTTTGCTGCACATTAAAAAATTATATCATAGAATAAGGTTGCTAATCCTTACTCTGTGGACTTCACAGCCCTAGGGTTGTCAAGATCAAAAGAGATGACTGTCTTCCAGCTAAGTCCATGAATATTTATTTCATCATTAGTTTTGTCTTTTAATTCATTTTCTCTCTAGTTTCTTTGGATTTCCAGCATTTTCTCAAGGAATCATCTCTGTTTTTGATACTCAAAATATTTATTTGTTTAAGAAGTTCACTGTTATTTTATACACAGGCCTATTAATAAATGGTGGGGTCTGAAGACTATTTTTTTGGTAATATGACTAACTGATCATCCTCCTAGCTTGATTCCCTGCATCAGCTGACAGGGTATGGCCATCATAAATGACTGAACCAAAGGGTAAAGTGAATGAGTTCACCATATGTCCTTGACAACTATTATGATTTTTTTCCTTTGTAGAATCCCTCAGCCTGTTTTATAATACTCCAGGGATTTGTGGGACATACTTTGATGAGGTTGCTAGGCAAATCCTTGGCCAACCTCCCCAACACTTGCCACTGGGATTGAAAATCTTTTGGGTCTTAAAGGTCTTCAAAGAGACCTGTGTTATATTGCAAATACTCCTGAGATGAGCAAGGCCTTTAGTTAGCAAGTTATGACAATCCACAAATCACTCCCTCTCTCTCCCTCTTCCCCAGCTTCAGTTTACGGAGTAAAATGAAAAGGTTGAACTAGATAACCTCAAAGGTTCCTTCTAGCTCCAAATGTTGTTATCCTAAAGTCCTTTAGGAAGTTGACATGGACTGGGGGTGGGGAGCAGGAAGACAAATTTTATTGGCTTCATCAAGAACCTTGCAGTCGGATGCAGTAGAAATAGGATTAAATAGATATGAAATCAGAAAACCTGGGTTCTAGTCATGGCACTTTCTTTTACAAATGCATGACCCTTGGGCATGTTTAACTCTTGGAATCTATTTCCCTTTCTGTAAAATGGGGGTCTAAAAGTAGGATGGAAGAATGCTGGGTTTGGAAAGATGAACTGTCTTCAAATCCTGTCTCTGACAATTACTAACTGGGGGATTCCAGACGAATCATTATTATGGGAGGAAATATCTCCCATTAAATTCACGTGGTAGGTTACTTCTGCCAAATAAACCTATCACAACACAAAAATTATAGAGATTAAAAACTTAGGTTTTATTATGCTTAAGCACAAATTCAGGAGGAAGAAAAATAATCCTTAGACTGAGATTCCTTTTTTTCCTTGATCCAGAGCTTCTTTTGAAAACAATTATTTATTCATTTATTTTAATTTTAAATTTAATTTAAAATATTTTTTCCATGGTTACATGATTTATGTTGTCTCCCTTCCCTCTTCCCTTCCCACTCCTAAAGGTTGACAAGCAATTCCACTGGTTTATACATATATTATCACTCAAAACCCATTTCCTTATTCTTCATTTTTGTAATAATCTTTTAAAACCAAAATCTCAAATCAAATACCCATATAAACAAGTGATAAATCATATGTTTTCTTCTGTATTTCTACTCCCACAGTTCTTTCTCTAGAAGTGGAGAGCATTCTTTCTCATAAGCCCCTCAGAATTATCCTGGATCATTGCATTGCTATTAGTAGAAAAGTCATTAGATTTAATTGTCCCATAAAGTTTCATTTACTTTGTGTGATGTTCTCCTGGTTCTGCTTATATCACTCCACATCAGTTCATGTCAGTCTTTCCAGGTCTTATAGAAATCCATTTATTCATCATTCCTTATATCACAATAGTATTCTATAACCATCATATACCACAGTTGGTTCAACCATTCCCCAATTTAGGGACATTACCTCATTTTCCAATTTTTTGCCACTATAAAAAGTACAGCTATATTTTAAAACATTCTTTCCCATTTTTAAAAGTCTCTTTGGGATACAAACCCAGTAGTGGTATTGCTGGATCAAAGGACATGCATTCTTTTAAAGCCTTTTGGACATAATTCCGAATTGCTTTTCAAAATAGTTGGATCAATTCACAACTCCACCAGCAATGCATTAGTGTCTGAATTTTGCAACATCCTGTCCAACATTTATTATTTTCATTTACTGTCATATTGGCCAATCTGCTAGGTGTGAGGTGCAATCTCAGAGTTGTTTTGATTTGCATTTCCCTAATCAGGAGGGATTTAGAACACTTTTTCATGTGATTATTTATAGTTTTGATTTCTTCATCTGAAAATAGCCTATATAGTCATATCCCTTGATCATTTGTCAATTGGGGAATGGCTTGATTTCTTATAAATTTGACTTAGTTCCTTATATAGTTGGGAAATTAGACCTTTGTCAGAGAGTTTTGTTATAAAAATTTTTTTCCCCAGTTTGTTGCTTCCTTTCTAATTTTGTTTGCATTGGTTTTGTTTATACATAAACCTTTTAATTTAATATAATTGAAACTATTCATTTTACATCTTGCAATGTTCTCTATCTCTTGCTTGGTTTTAAATTCCTTCCTTTCCCACATATCTGACAGGTATACAATTCTATGCTCACCTAATTTATTTATGACTTTACTCTTTCTATTTAAGTCATTTGCCCATTTTGAATTTATCTTGGTATAGGGTGTGAGATGCTGATCTCAACCTATTTTTTCCCATATTGTTTTCCAATTTTCCTAGTAGTTTTTACCAAACAGTGAGTTCTTGTTACAAAAGCTGGGATTTTTGGGTTCATTGAACACTAGCTTGCTGAGGTCATTTACCGCTTGTCTATTCCATTAATCCACACTTCTGTCTCTTAGCCAGTACCATATTGTTTTGGTGACCACTGCTTTGTAGTACAGTTTAAGATCTGGTACTGCTAGGCCCCCTTCCTTCACATTTTTTTTTTTGTTATTAGTTCCTTTGATATTTTGATCTTTTGTTCTTCCAGATGAACTTTGTTATAGTTTTTTCTAATTCCATGAAAAAGTTTTTTGGTAGTTTGATAGGTATGGTACTGAATAAGTAAATTAGTTTAGGTAGGATTATCATTTTTATTATATTAGTTCATTCTACTCATGAGCAATTAATTTTCCAATTGTTTAGAACAAGTTTTATTTGTGTGAAAAGTGTTTTGTATTTGTGTTCATATGTTTCCTGAGTTTGTCTTGGTAGATGAATTCCTAAATATTTTATATTGTTGAGTGATTTTAATTGGAGTTTCTCTTTCTAACTTGTTTCTGAGCTTTGTTAGAAATATATAGAAATGCTGATTATTTATGTGGGTTTGTTTTGTATCCTACAGCTTTGTTAAAGTTATTAATTATTTCCACTAGCTTTTTAATTGATTTTCTAAGATTCTCTAGGTATACCATCATACCATCTGCAAAGAGTGATAGTCTAGTTTCCTTGTTGCCTACTTTAATCCCTTTGATTTCTTTTTCTTCTCTAATTGCTACCACTAGCATTTGTAGTACAATATTAAATAATAGAGGTGATAATAGGCATCCTTGCTTCACTCCTGATATTATTGGGAAGGCTTTTAATTTATCCTCTTTGCAGATGATACTTGCTGGTGGTGTACCACCTAGTTTGGTAACCTGCATTTGGAATGTAAGTCCCTTGGGAACATTATAACTTGTCTTTGCAGTCCCAAAGCACACTGTAGGTCCTTAATAAATTTTTAAATTGAATTTTATTTTTTCAATTACACATAGAAATAATATTTCCCTTTTTTTAAAACCCTTAACTTCTGTGTATTGGCTCCTAGGTGGAAGGGTGAGCAATGGGGGTCAAGTGACTTGCCCAGGGTCACACAGCCGGGAAGTGTCAGAGGCCAGATTTAAACTTAGGACCTCCTGTCTCTAGGCCTGACTTTCAATCCATTGAGCTACCCAGCTGCCCCCACATAGAAATAATTTTTGACAATTGTTTGCTGACATTTTGTGATTCAGATTCTTTCCCTCCCTCCCTGCTTCCAAAGTGGTAAGTAGTCTGCTATAGATTATATCAGGGCTTTGAAGCAATACATATTTCCATATTCCCCTTGTTATGACAAAAGACACATATACTATATACAATAAAAATTATGAAGGAAATAAAGTGAAGGATTTGCAATCATATTCCAACAGTTCCTTTTTAAAATATTTTATCATGAATGCCTTGGGTTTATCTTGGAACCTTGTTTTGCTGATAATAGTTCACAGTTGATTATCGTACAATATTTCTGTTACTGTATATAGTGTTCTCCTGATTCTACTCTCTTCACTTTGCATCAGTTCATATAATTCTTTCCAGGTCTTTGTGAACCCATCTTGTTCATCATTTTTTTATGATGCAATAGTTGACTATTACAATCATATACCACATCTTGTTCAGCCATTCCCCAATTGATGGACACCCCCTCAGTTTCCAATTCTTTGCTACTACAAAATTATTAATTAATTAATGCTAAAAATATTTTTGTACAAGTAGGTCTTTCCCCACCTCTCTGATTTCTTTGGGCTACAGACCCTGTAGTGGTATTTCTGGGTCAAAGAATATGCATAGTTTTATGGTCCTTTGGGCATTGTTTCATATCGCTTTCCAGGTTGTATCACTTCACAGTTCTAATAACAGTGCATTAGTTTCCCAATTTTCTCATTTTTCATTTTCCTTTTTTTGTCATATTAGCCACTCCAATAGTATGAGGTGGTGTTTCAGAGTTGCTTTATTTTTCATTTCTTAAATTAATTGTGATTTGGAGCATTTCCTCACATAGTTTTAAGAGAAAGTTTTAATTTCTTCATCTGAGAACTCGTTGTTCATATCTTTTAACACTTTTTCAATTGGGAAATGCTTGGTATTCTTATAAATTTGACTCAATTCTCTACATATTTGAGAAATGAGACCTTTGTCAGAGACAATTGCTTTAAAAATTTTCCCACAATTTGACATTTCCCTTCTAATCTTGGTTGCATTTATTTTGTTTGTATGAAACTTTTAAATTTAGTGTAATCAAAATGATCCATTTCATTTTTTGTGATGTTCTCTGTGTCCTGTTTGATTATAAAACTTTGCCTTATCCATAAATCTAATAGGTAAACTTCCCCATGTTCTTCTAATTTGTTTATGGTACCCATCTTTATCAAGATCAAGTATTTGGACTTTATCTTGACATATGGTCTATGCTGGTCTATACCTAGTTTCTGCTGTATAGTTTTCCAGTTTTCCCAGCAGTTTTTGTCAAATAGAGAGTTCTTCCCCCAGTAGCTTGGATCTTTCGGTTTATCAAGCACTGGATTAGTATGATCATTTGCTATGGTGTGTTGATTTCCTAACCTATTCCACTGATCTGCTACTCTGTTTCTTAGCCAGTACCAGATTGTTTTGATGATTACTACTTTATAGGATAGTTTGAGATGTGGTATAGCTAGGCCTCCTTCTTCCATATTTTTTTCATTAATTCCCTTGATATTTGTGACCTTTGTTTTTTTTAATTATTTTTTTCTAGTCTGAGGAAATAAGTTTTGGGTAATTTGAATAATTTTTGAATTGATTTGACTATACATGACACAAAAGTTTATTTCCATTTTAATTTAATATCATTGAAGTTAGAGATCATTTTATTCTTTGTTGTCTTTCCTTCAGTCTCTAGAACAAAACTCGGCAGACTATAGGTGCTCTATAAATGACTGCTGATTTGAATAGAATTACACCTGGGGTGGAGGTGACATCCTTTAGGGTTAGGCTCTGTCCTCTGTATAAAGGGAAGATCTTAACTGGGTAGAGTTTGGTGTAATGCTTCATCTTATGTACCTTCTAAACTGACTAAGGAGACTCAGCCATATGTGATGGAAAGAAGACCGGCATGGAGCCAAAAGATTTAGGGTCAAACTTTGCTCCACTACTTACTATCCAAGTGACCTTGGGCAGGTTGTTTTTCTAGCTTTCATTTCTTTCTTCTGCAAAAGGAGAGGGTTGGATTAGACTTAAAAAATAACCCTTACCCTCCGTCTTACAATCAGTATGATATATTGGTTCTAAAGCAGAAGAGTAGTAAGAGCTAGGCAATGGAGGTCAAATGACTTGCCCAGGGTCACCCAGCTATGAAGTATCTGAGGTCAGATTTGAACTCAGGACCTCCTTTCTCCAGGCCTAGCTCTCTATCCACTGAGCCACCTCACTGCCCCTGAATTAGACTTTTAATTCCTTCTTGTTGTACAGCCTCTGCTTCTATATGGCCTCTCAGTTTTTCAAAGGAAAGTATAATTTTCCAGAACAAAGCAATTCTTCAAAGGTCTTCCATGATACACATTCACCAAACAAAGCCCCTGCTACCAAGTAAAACTAACCAGACTAGCAGAAGGGAAATTCATTTCCTTTGCCTCCATGCCTAGACATCCCATTATAGAGCCTGCAGCTGGGGAGTATGATATTTGAGGAACAGAGAATCTTTGTTTAGAATCCTGACCCCAATTCTTAAAACCCTAGTGACCTTGGGTAACTCACTATGTCTTCTCAGAACTTCCAAGATCTCTTCTGTACAATATGAGAGCTGAACTAGACAAACTGGGGCTTGAGATCTATATGACAACACAAACCCAATTCATTCCAAAGCAGTAATTTCCTCCCTGTCAAACTGGGACTTTGTGGTTTCTCAGAGAATGGGATGAGGATCTAGAGGAAAGGATTGGAAAGAGGTTTTAATGAGGCTTCAACACTTCTGTGCTATCTCACAGGCTTGATAAGGGCTGAATAGAAGGAAATAAGTGTTGCCTCTCCTCCTAGGGATTATAGCTGTGTGGGTTGCCATGGTAACAGCTGGCCTAAGACCCCAGACAGGTAAAGTATTTCTAGGTGCCAGAAATACAGTTTAATAGACAGACCCCTATGTGATATTGGAATACATAGAATTAGCCTTTAATTTGGACCTTTTTCACTCAAAGGGAACATAGCTCTGCAGGTATAGATTTCCTTCCTTAATACTAAGTATGCTAATAGTTCCCATTTGGAAAACATTTAAAAAATAACAATTCTGTGAGGGAGGTAATTCAGAACCATTATATAGGTAAGGAAACGGAGGTTCAGTTAACAGTGAAGTGACTCACTCAGGACTAAGGAAGAAGAATAAAATATATGTTGCAAGTTTCCAGGCTTGCCCAATTATTTAATGTCCCATTCAAAGGCAACATAGTGATGTGGGGAAAAAATCTTGAATTGGGAATCAGCAGATCTGGGCTCTAGGACTTGTTCTGTTACTGATTTCTTGTATATTTATCTCAAAGTTTCATAGAACTTTAGACCTAAGAACATAAGATCAGAGAATACAGAATATTGAAATCTAAAACCCAGAGGATTGAATCACCTGTCCAGGATCATATAAGTTGTCTCTGGAGCTGAGAATTGAACTGGGGTTTCCTGGTTTTCTATCTATGCACATCACTTGATTTTAATAAAACTCAGGTAAAAAATGATGGACAAGTTCTCTTTCAGCTCCAGACCTAGATGATTCTATGATCTTTTAACAATCTTGGTGCTGTCATTGGTCAGTCATGTCCAACTCTTTGTAGCCCAATTTGGTTTTTCTTGGAAAAGACACTAGAGTGGCTTGCCATTTCCTTCTCCAACTCATTTTGCAGATTAGGAAACTGAGGCAAACAGGGTTAAGTGACTTGTCCAGGGCAAGACAGCTAGCTAGTAAGTGTCTGAGGTCAAATGTGAACACAGGTCTTCCTGACTCCGGGCCTGACAGTCTATCCACTGTGCCACCTCGCTGCCCAACAATACGGGTGCCAAATGATTAAAGTAAAACACACATTAACAATCATTGAACTAAGAAAGTGGCAAGTGTCATGTATCCAGTAACAATCATTCTATCAGGTGCTTTTACCTTTTACTTAATTACAATTTTTTGTTGGGAGGGAATATACTTTGGAGGAGGATAGATTGTTTAAAAATTTTATAGATGGTCTCTGTTATATTAAAGCAAAACATAAAATATTTTATAAAAATATTTCAAAAAAATTTCTTGGCCTCTTTAGACCTTAGTTTCCTCTCTCCCTGTTTTTTTTTACTGTATCCTAGGGCTTCATTAGTTCACCTAAGGTTTCTTCACTTCTGCTATAATTTGATAAATATTTACTAATTGTTTACTATAATCAGAGACTTATATTGGACATCAGAAGAGATACAAATCAATATAATACTGTACCTGTCCTTAAAGAACTTACAGTCTTGGAGGAAGACAGACTGCAAATACAGATAGGTAGATATATCAGCAGTCAGTGGATTTATTTTTTCATTGGATAGATAATCCCTTCTTTGGTACAGATTGCAATGCATTCATGCCTTCTCATCCCTTGAAATGCTTTCCTATTTCTTTCTATAACTTCCCTAGAGGGGAGTATGCAGTGAGGAGAACCCTTGACATTGAGATGAGTTCAAACCTGAATTCTGACACTGTCTAGCTGTGTGATCCTGGACTGGCTATTTAACCTCATTTTAAAAATATCTATAAGATGGAAATAATGACACTCGTACTTCTTACTTAAAACCACTTCATATGGTTGATAAGAAATTACTTTTCTAATCTTAAAATCCTATAGAAATGGGGGCTCTGGTTATTTTTATAGGATCTAGGATGTATACAATATACTAGAGACCTCAAATAAATCTTTAATGTAAAATAATACATGATAAACACATAAGAGAATACAAGGAAATGCCATGGGAAATCTTAAGGGGAAAGGACTTTAACAAGGAATAAGGAAGACTTCCTGGAAAAGGTTGTATCTGTCAGGGAGTCAGTACAGATTTATTAAGCAACTGTTATATGTCAGAACCCATGCTAAGTACTGAGAATACAAATACAAGCCAAAAGAAAGATTCTGCCTTCAAGGAATTTACACTCTAATTGGGAAGACAATATGTAAAAGGAAACTGAAAAGAGAGAGAGTTGGAGGTGCCCAGAGTGGGCACAATAGAGAAGTTCAGAGTGGAGCTGGGTAGGAAATGAAAAGTGACTGGTCTGGATGTTCTTCTTAAATAGGGGTTCTGGGAGAAGCTCATCATTCTGTCTTCCAACCTCCTCCAGACAGAGGGGCCTGATGGGGGATGAATGCCAAAGCTGATTTGATCTTGCAGGATGATGAGGCTCCTTGGCAATAAGGTTTCTAAAGGCAGGATGGAAAAGTCTAAAAGAGTGAGATCATCTGAATTGGACTTTAGCGGATAAGTAAAAATTCAGTGGGTGAAGAAATGAAGGGAAGGCATTCCAGTCTCAGAGAATGTCAGACACAAAGGCATGGAGGAGGGAAAGAATATATTTTAGAACAGAAGGGTCCAGTTTCTCTAGAAGGTAGAGTATATTGTTATTCAGGCATTCCTGACTCTTCTTGACACTATTTATGGGATTTTCTTGGCAAAGATATTGGAGTGGTTTACTATTTTCTCTTCCAGTGAATTAAGTCAAATCGAGGTTAAATGACTTGCCCACTGTCACAGAGTTAGTCTGAGGCCAACTTTAAACTCAGGTCTTCTGGACTCCTTTGTATATTGAATATATTTAAGGTTGGAAAGCTAGGGTGGGTGGCATCAGATTGTGGAGTTAGGGGACTTTATTCAATAATAAGAAATAGGGAAATACTGGAATTTTTTTTGAAGTGGGAGATGACAATCCATATCTATGAAAGAACAAGTCTAACTCTGGCCTCTATACTTAAAGAAGGGTGAGGAATGTAGCATTTAAAATTAAGGTAGACTGAGGCACAAAGTCTTGAGCACAACCAATTTATTAGTAAAGAATTAATTTACTAATAAATAGGATCTCAGCTTCCCCAGCAAAGCTAAAATCCCAAATGAGGGGGATATTTTTCTTTTATAGTTTTGAGGAGTTTAGAAAATTGGAAGGTTAGCATCATAGATGAAAGAAAATATGATCAAGTGGAAATTGGGAATGAGGGCTAGCAAAAACCCACTTCTTGCCTGTGACTAAGAAATGTTTATTATTTTGAGTCCAGCTACATCTGCAAGGATAGAGATAGCATAACAAACTATACATAGCTTGGTGGTGTAAAGATACTAGACCAGACTTCCTGGTGTCCACCTGCCTCTTTCAAGTATAACAGATTTTCTCAAAACAAGAATAGAACAGTGATTATCAGAACTGCATTTCTAAACTTATTATAAGCCAGCTGAATTTCTGAACTAAGTTCAGAGACAAAGAATCATGACTTAGGCAGTTATAGGAGAAAATAAATTAATTGTAAAAAAGATCAATAAAAAAGACAAAATCAAAGGGATTATTTCAGAAGAAAGTGGAAGGGCTTAAGAGATAAAAATAAAATGATTAAAGAACAAGGGAACACCATCTGTTCTGAAGATAAGTGAATGAAGGTGAGATAATTTAGTTTTCTCAACTTAGTATTTCTTGAGTATTTTATATGTCTAGTAATGTCCTAGGTGAGTACAGGATACAAGTGAGAGAAGTTTTAATCCCTTTATCCTCTCCCCTCCGGAGATAATATCTTAAGTATTGGATTTTATTCTGGATTCCATATCTTAGGAAGAAAATTAATAAGATTAAGTATATTCAGAATATGGTGACCAAGAAGGCCAAGGACCTGAACACCATGTGAGATAAGAAAGCATTTATTATTATTAATAATGATGAAAATTGCAGCATTTATGTAGTAATTTGGGAATGTTAGGCAGCAAAGTGGATAGAGTGCCAGGTCTGAAATAAGGAATATTCATCTTCTTGAGTTAAAATCTGGCTTCAGACACTTGCTAGCTGCATGATGCTGGGCAAGTCACTTAACACTATTTGTCTCAGTTTCTTCATTTGTAAATTAAGCTGGAGAAGGAAATGCCAAACCACTTCAGTATTTTTGCTAAGAAAAATGTCACATGGGTCACAAAGAGTGACCACAGTACCTGAACAACATAGTACTTTAAGTTTGCAAAAGCACAATATATATATATGTTAACTCATTTGATACTGAGTTGAAACACTGAGAGTCTTTAATCTGGATAAGAGAAGACTTGGAAGGGCATGATAAGGGCAGCTTGGTGGCTCAGTGAATACAATGCCAGCCTGGACTTGGGAATATTCATCTTCTTGAGATCAAATCTGGCTTCAGACAATCCTAGTAGAGTGACTCTGGGCAAATCACTTAACCCCAAATGCCTAGCCCTTACAATCTTTTGATACTTGTATCAATTCTAAAACAGAAGGTAAGAGTTTAAAAAAAGAAAAAGGCCATGAGAAGATGTCTTTAGATATTGAAAGGATATCATATGGAAGACAGAACAGAAATATTGGGTACAAGCTATAGAGGGCAGATTTAGGGTAGAAATCTTTACAGTAGTTAAGAGCTGTTCTGAAGTGAATGGTTTGCCTTGTGGGTAGCTGTAGGAGCAAGTAGAACTTACTAGACAACTTCAAAGTAGTATTTGGATGACCTCCTGGGCAAGGAGACTGAGAGGAGGGAGACTGCTGGTCAGGTATGGTTTGGACTAGGTGACCTCCGTTAGTGAAAGAGATCCTTCCAAGTGAATTCGAATAATGTTTTTATTTTGTAAAACAAAGCAGAGACTTCAAAATATGTACTAATGAGCTGACACTAGTCTCACCATCTTCTTCTGTCCTCCCAGTCATCAGAGTGTTCATCCACCTTCTAATTAGAAGAACAAACCCAGGAGAATAAATCATTGTAGAGAGAATTTATTCAAACCTAAAGTCTTTAGGTGTTTTCCTTCTACATGTTTCTGAACAAGTCAAAGAAAGGATAGTTGGGAGATGTTCATTTCTGGGGCCAGAAAGAGATCACAGAATGTGTGATATAGGAATAGACCTTGTAGAAGGATCTTAGAGATCCCCGAGGTCCCTTCAGCCCTGTAAGGAAATTGAGACCAAGTGAGGTGATCTCCCTAAGGTCTCCCTTAGCCATGAATAATTTTCTCCCTTCCCTCTTCCAAGTCCATCCAAAATGAACTAATAAGAGAAGGAACTGAGTCTGTATCCTTCCACCAACATCATCGCCAAACAGTTTTAAGAATATATTTCAGTCCTTATGGGATTTATTTAGTCCCATAATTTGGCTCAGATGATAAGCATACAATCTGTTTTCCCAGCAGAATCTCCTAGTCCCCTCTAACTTGCAAGGGTAACTTTGAGAGAAGTTTGCTCATCTGGTTTCAACAGCTGTTCCCTCCCTCTCCAGCAGAGCCAACCAACTGGCCAAAGGTGATTCTGAGGTTTCCTCACACTGAGCTCACTTGCTTCAGGTGCTAATAGCTTTTCTTCTGGTTTTGTTCTTTACATTCTTTCATTACCAGGAAAAGGTGCCATCCAAAATGTTAAACTAAGTACATCTGGCCCAGCTTGCAAACTCCTTGAGCTTAAGGACAATCTTTCCTTTTATTAATAGTATTCCTAGCTTTAATACAGAGCTTGACCTAGAGTAGATGCTTGATAAATATTGGATTGGATTGGAATAGGAGGGGGAATGAATAATCCTTGTTTGTGGGCAACTCACTAAATCTCTTCCATTTAGAATCCACTTTGACCAAATTCTAATTTGTTATTTTCTCCCTGGCGATCATTCACACCTTTGAGTCAACAGTATTTTAGGAACTCACTTTTGTATAATATGTTCAAGTTAATAAGATGTAACAGGAAGTGTTGATATGGAGCAAAGGACTTTGGCCTCTCCACATACTCTCACAGTGCTTTGTAAAATTAAAAGAGGTATAGAAATGTTAATTGCTCTTATTGTAAACTAACATTGAGCCTCATTTTTTTTTTAACAATTAATTGCCCCTTCCCAGCATCCTTTCTAATACTCATACCTCTTCACCAACCCCTTATCCCTGGACACATTCCCTGCTCTGGGTAACAGGACTGTTTATTATCATGTCCCAGATCAGTCCTATTTCAAGGTGAACTGAGCTCATGTGAGCTATCTCTGCCTCACAGATGTGCAAAGGCCATATACTTGCTGCTGGTATCAATTAACCCTGAAGTCAAAGGCAATAGAAAGAGCTAATCATGGGGCCTCCCAGGCTGCCAAAAACTACCTTGCATTATAAATATATTCTTGGCTTGCTTTGCCTGAGAAGACTGCAAAGGCTGCCTTTTGAGGCTGATGTTTACTGATTTCAGGGAAACCAAAGTTCACTGAGCAGATGGCTTCCTTCTCCCTCTTCTTCCCTCCCCCCCCCTTTTCTCCCTTCTCCTTCACCATTCCCCTGTTGAAATATCACTTTTCTGCCATATATCTTCACCTCTCTTCCCCTTCAAATCTCTCCAAAGAAAACAACATCTCAGAAACAATTGACTTGCAATTAAGCCTTCCATCAATCAGAGTAAGTTTATGGGGCTGCGTTTTTATTATATATAATGAGTAAGGTCTGATGACAGGGGCCACCATTCCATCACTGTCAGGTGAGGTATCTGGCTCAATTCTCTCTACAGAAGATCAATTCAGTATACTTATTGTCAGAATGATACTATTTCTGATGGTTCTGTGTTATTTAGAATTGCCTTAATTTATAGACCTTAATGAGGAACATCAGGATTAACTTGATAAAATGATGATGCATGCCCTAGAAGTAACCTTGCAAATGTTCCTGCACAAGAATGGTTCAGATCAGCCCTGAATGGTCCCTGAGACCCTGTAGATAACTTCAAGGCTGTCTTCCATCATTATTAATGTTATTCTTGATATACGTCCCAAACTGCTAGATATCTCCTATGACTAGGCAGAAGATTCCACTCTCATTGACCAGTCCCAGAAACCTCCTCCTTTCTTTCTTAGAATATTATAAAACCTGTAACCTACTCTTTCCTGGGCTTGCTTCTATCCTAACCTCTGCAAGTGTTTTTGTTTTTGTTTTAAAGGAAATAAACAAATTTGCTGAGCACATAGTGGTTCTCTGGTTCTCAGGGGAACAAACTATTCTTCTCTGGTGTTTAAGGGTTGACATTATATTTAAAAAATATTAAGCAGTTTCTGTGGAGAAGGTCCTGTGCTGAGATACAAAGAGAAATTAAAAATAGCACCTACTCTCAAAGAGTTTAAATGTAGAAGCCTGATGGACAAAGAAGGCAATGGGGTACAGGGGACACAGAACTGGTTCTGAAGTCAGACAACTGGAGTTTAAATTCTTTCAAACTCTTGGTGGGATTGGGGGTGATTATTGATCTCATCAGGGAGAATAAAGCCATAAACCAGAATTTTTGCATTCTGAGGTTCCTTCCAAATATAGGCAGCTGATTCAAATGCACTTAAATAATTCCTATGCAAGAGATGATGAAAGAACTACAAGGAAAAATTCCTGGCAAGATACTATGAGAAATTTGACAAAGGAAGACACCATTTTCACCAAGGGTTGGGGGTCAGAGAAGGCTTCATAGTGAAAATAGCATCTGAACTAGCCCCTGAAAGAAGGTTGTCAATAGATGGAGATGGAGGTGAAGGGAATCAACTGCAGGCACAAGGGATGACACGAGCCAAGACAAAAAATTGAGAGAAGGCAGAGTGAGATTGGAGGAGGGAGGATTATTCAGTTTAGCTGGAATGTATACTATGTAAAAGGAAGTTGCACAAATAACGTTGGATGGGTAGACTGAAGCTAAATTGTAAAGAATCTTAACTACCACTCAGGATATAACACTTTATTTGGTAATTCTGAAGCAATGAAGGTTTCTGAGTAGAGGAGTGACATGGTCCAAGTAGTGCATTAGGACAATTATTCAGGCTGAGTTGCAAAGGATGAATTAGAGAGGGGTAAGGCTAACAGTAGGATAAGCTAAATGCCACATTGTACAAACCCACCCATAGGCTTAAAGAACAGCAGGATAACTTGTCCTTCCTATGAATGGAGAAAACACAGGATTCTAAACTAATCTCCCTCCCCCACCACTCCCAACCTGTGGCTCCAGACATGTGTGGTTGCAGCTGTCTAAGCCATAAAAACACAGAATTTTTGACAAGGAAAGGACCTTAGAGATCATCAGATTCAGAAGTCATTAATTTACAGTTTTAGTCAATAACATTTAACCTGGAGGGAGCTAGATAACACAGTGGATAGAACACAAGACCTGGAGTCAGAAAGAACTGAGTTTAAATTTGGCCTTAGACATTTAATGGATGTTTGATGTTGGGCAAGTCACCTCACTGTTTGCTTCAAATATAAAATGCTGATAAAAATATCATCTTTCCTCCTGGGTATTTATAAGGATCAAATGAGATAATATTTGCAAAGAAGTTAGGAGAAGGCTGGTACACAGCAGGTACTATATAAAATGCTTGTTTCCTTCCTTTGTTCTGTTTATTAAGCCCCTGTGTGGTTGTCATTGATTGTCCTTCATTTTTGAAGAGGACCAAAGACATCACAGAGTGACGTCTTTATGTATGCATCAATTGGATTGAAGTGAGGCAGAGTGGCACAAAGTCATCAGCTTCTCTCTCTCTTCCAGATCCATCAAAGTCCGGTGGAAAGACAAAAGTTAGGTTGACTGGTGATGGCCCAGCATGCAAGGGATAACTTGGGCATCTTCTGTGTTTGACCAAGCTTTAGTAGCTACACAGTGCCTGCGCCTTTAAGGCTGTTGGAACATGTACCAGACACTGTGCTAAGGGCTCAGTAGGGATATAATGAAAAGCAAAAGACAATCCCTACTCTCAAGGAACTAGTAGTCTAAGGTTAAACTCTCCTATTTCATTTGATTGAGAAAAAAAGGGATAGGACTTGGACCTGTAATTTCTTTCATCCAAGGAACTCTCAGGTAAGGAAATTCCCTTTACCAATGGAAGTCAGCACCTTTTTGTTATAACTCTTGGAGAATTGCCTAGAGCAGAGTGTCAAGCCCAAATATAAACAGAGACTTCAAAAGATTCTTACAGACCACATTTTGAGTCAGAAAACCATATATTAATATTATGTATCTTATATCATATTTTTATTTCTTTCATTAAAATATCTCCCAATTACATTTTTGTCTGTAAGAGCCACGTTTGAGACAATTGGCCTACAGCAGTGATTCCCAAAGTGGGCACTACCACCCCCTGGTAGGTGCTGCAGTGATCCAGGGGAGCGGTGATAGCCACAGGTGCATTTATCTTTTCTATTAATTGCTATTAAAATAAAAAAAATAATTTCCAGGGGGCTAAGCAATATTTTTTTCTGGAAAGGGGGCAGTAGGCCAAAAAAGTTTGGGAACCACTGGCCCACAGCTTTGGGAAGTTAAATGACTTGCTTGGGATCACACATCTAGCATGGATGAAAAGTTTTTTATCTCCATGCTAGAGAAGAAATCACAATTTTTTTTCTTCTTTTTTTTAATGCGGTGTTTGTAGCAAAATAAATTGTGTATATTTATGGTATTAAAAGACAAAGTATGTTGATATTAAATAATACTATACACATGTTTTATGAATTTCTAAGTTTCTAAACTTTTTTTCTGTCATTTAGAGGCCTTAGTTTGTTGTCTGTGGCTTTCAGAAAACTCCCCCCAAATTCCCATTTAATTTCTTATGCTGACCTGCAATATATTGAAACTGTGATGGGGACAGTCACACTGTATGGCACAGAGTAAGTACTTTATGAATGTGAGCTATAATTATTCCTGATCACGAAGTACATTTTGACACGTGCTTAATTCAGGTACTACTCAGTTCCATCTCAAACTGGACCCTGGCCTGAGTGTCTCACAGATACAAGGACTAACATTCCTTGGATAAGTTTACTAATGTACTCATCTCAGATACTTGAATGGATATTTGATCTTCTCAGCAGGTGCCTTCACTCTGATGATGCAGATAATAATCCATCCATGCCTATGATTTTGACGAGTCTTATCTGTGTCCCTTCCTAAGTTTGCCATGGAACAGTGATGGTGACCCTATGGCACAGGTACCAAAGATGACACCCAAAGCACTCTCTGTGGGCACTTGGCCACCCTCCCTCCAGACCCCTCAGCCCCCAGAGTTCATTACTAGAAAGGCAGAGTGACTTGGGCAGGGCTGTTCCCTTCCCCTCTCCACCGCGCCTGATGACATTTTTTCATATCCCTCACCCCTCTGCCCAGCAGTCCAATGGGAGCACACAGAGAGTCAGATGGATGGCTCACAGGGGGCAGAGCTGGAGGGGAGCAGCATGCTCGGGCCACTCCCTTCCCCTTCTCTATACTAGCTGTGGACATTCCTCACTTCACCCACCCTCCCTCCAGCAGCCCAACGGGAGTGCTTTCTCCCTTCCCTGTGTGGGGTAATGGGGGAACAGGGCATATCCAGCATGGGAGGGGGAGGGGCTTGGCACGTGGTCTGAGGGAGGCAGGAACATCACTTTATCTAGAGGGTGGGATGGGGGCAGGGCATGGCACTTGGTCTCTAAAATGTTCACCATCAATGCCGTAGAAGGTCCACTCAATTTGCTGGCAATCTTTCTTCTGACATTATAAGGATAGCAAAGGAGCACATGTGCTATCCAATGAGTATCTTTCTACATGTGTGTGAACAGATAATCTTTTCTTTCATCCATGCATTTTCTTTTACATCATTCTTTAATAAGATATTTTAATAACATCTTTGTTATAATTGTTTGTAATGTGATGTGGAGTGGTCAACACCTACCATGAACATTCTTTTGTCCTTGGTGTGATTCTCAACTTTAATTTCCCAGAGATCATTATTCTAGTACTCCCATCCCTATAACAATACCAGAAGACTATTGGCACAAAAAAAAGCAAAAAGCAAAAATGAAACAAAATGAAATAAAAGAATTGTAATTTTTCAAAGGCCATTCAGTCCATTCTTGTTCCAGTCAATTTTGGGCTCAACCTGTTATCTATTAGTTATCTATTAGTGATCTCTCTCTCTCTCTCTCTCTCTCTCTCTCTCTCTCTCTCTCTCTCTCTCTCTCTCTCTCTCTCTCTCTCTCTCTGAAATAGCAGACTCATT
>NC_058131.1:213950168-213962878 GCF_016433145.1 Gracilinanus agilis
TCTCTCTCTCTCTCTCTCTCTCTCTCTCTCTCTCTCTCTCTCTCTCTTTTCTCTCTCTCTCTCTCTCTCTTTTCTCTCTCTCTCTCTCTCTGCATATTCATAGATAGACAGTTGGATAATTTATAAGTTGTCCATCCAATTGCATGCCATAGTCTGGACACTAAGCATCAACTTTCTTTCCTTGTGTGGTTAGTTTGGTGAAATTCTTGTAAGTGATTATGGATCTCAACCAGGAGGCTATAGCCATAACTGGTGATTGTTGTACTTGGGAGTCAACTGCAAAGATCTCCTTGAACTTGTGGGAGCTGATGAATTTACCAAGAGAGAAGGGGACCTAGGACAGAGTTTTGGGAGTCATGATAAAGGAGCAAGGCATAGATAATGATCTAGCAAAGGAGTCTCAAAAGACACTTTTTGGTTATCAGAGATAAGATAATCAGGAGAAAAAGTGTCAGGAAGTTGAAGGAGGAGAAAGAGTAGGGAACCAGAGTGTCAAAAGCTGCAGAGACAAAGCATTGGAACTTGGTGAAGAAGTTTCAGTTAAGTAGTGCGGTCAGAAGCCAAATAACAAGGGACTGAGAAATGAGTGGGAGGAAGTAGAGAGAAGGAGTATGAACTGATTTTTTTTCTAGGAGTATGTCTATGAAAGGGAGGAGAGATGCAGAGCGATTGCTTCTTATTTTATCTGTTATTGCTAATGGGTTCCAAGAAATGGAAAGGGAGAGATTTAACAACCTTATTCACACACCCACTTCCCTCTACAGCCTCATGCAGGCATAAGTTTGATTCTCATTCCTTCTTCATGCTGATAATGAGTGACTGATTTCAGGCAAAGAGCCTCAACAATTCAGGAACCTTTGCTAAGCTATCAAGGCCACAGGAACAGGAAGAGGGGCTTTCCTGATAATGGTGCAGATATATTTGGCTGGGAAGATACATCCCTGTGTAGTTTCAATCTCATCATGTATGAGGAGGGCATGGAAGATGGCAATGTATCATGTGTCCTCATGTTGCCCTGCTCATAGTTAAGCTCTGAGATGCCCCTACTCCATGGGTCCTTGGGTCCTACTCATCTCTAGCACCCCACTTATCATTGGAGGGTAAAAAATTTCAACTCCACTCTCAAGATTATTGGTTGAATCTAGCCACAGACACTTCCTAGCTTTGTGACCCTGGGCAAGTCACTTAGCCCCTATTGGCTAGCCTTTACTGCTCTTCTGCCTTGGGACCAAAACATCAAATAAGGTCATGAAGAGATTGAATAACAACAGCAAAAAAAAAAAACCAACCTTTTGTAATGCTTTTTCTCCTTTGATCTTCTAGCAAGTGGGAGGTAAGGGTAGGCAAAGTGAGTTATTTTTTCTTTCCCACCCAGTGGCAATAATTTGCAGCAACAAGCCCTTATAATTTTGCCATGAACAAGCTCCCTTTGGATTATATCATTTTATCTGTTTTTTTTAGCAAGAGTATCTCAATTCAAACTCTTACTCTATGGGTGAAGGTAGGCAAGTACTTCACTTCTGAGTTCACAATTTCCTCAACTATAAAAGAACAGGGTTGGATTAGATGTTTTCCAGATTTCCTTCCAGATCTAATCCATAATCCTAGGGCAGCTACACAATGGATAGAGTACTGGGTCTGTTGTCAGGTACATTTATTTTCATAAGTTCAGATCTGGCTCCAGACAGTAGCTGTACGACTCTACGTAAGACACGTAACCTTGTTTGCCTCAGTTTCCTCACTATAAAATGAGCTGGAAAAGGAAATAACAAACCACTTTAATGTTTTTGCCAAGAAAACTCCAAAATGGGTCATGAGGGATTGGACACAATGAAAATGACTGAAAAACAACAAATGTCCCTACTTGGCCACTAGCTAACTGTGTAACCTTGAGTATCCCTTAACCTTTCTGTGTCTCAGTCTCCTCAGCTGCAGAATGAGAGAGTTCATGGATGACTGGATATCTAAGGTCTCTTCCAGTTCTAAATATCTTTATCTTATGATTTCAGTTGTCATTTTTTGTATTTATCATTTGGTTAGTCTATCTGGCAGCCTATGCAAGAGTGTACCTGGGAGCCTGCCTCTTGTTTACTCTGCTCTAATCAAATGGCCCTTTCTCACCCCAGGGAATTTCTTTTCTGTATCTGTCTTTTGTCAGTAGCTTTCTTTGGATATTTTATACATCTCTATTTTCATTTCTCCCAAACACCTTTCATAAACTTGTTTATAAGCTTGCTCAGGACTTGGCATAGTACACTGGAAAGAGCATTTGCTTAGGAGTCAGAAGACTTGGGCATGAGTCTGGGCTCTATTACTAGCTGAATAATCTCAGTCTAATCACTCCCAAGTCATTGTGCCTTAGTTTTTTTTTTAAATTTTTTTTTCGCACCTTAGTTTTTTTCTTAATCTGTAAAATGAAGGAAATAATCTTTTCAGGTTACCTTTAGCACTGAGAATACATGATAAAAAATAGAATTTATGAGATTCATTGGAAAGGGTATTTAATATGGAGTTTGAAGAAACTGGTTCAAATTCCATCTCTGTCACTTCCTAAATGTAGAACCATAGATGAGTTGCTTGTTCTTTCTTGGACTCCAGTTCTTTTGTAAAATTAGGAGATCTATGGTTTCTTTAATTTCTGGCATCTTATAGTCTTTGTGTTTGTTAGTTGTTGAGACTGGAAAGACATGCTGAGCACTTGAGGTTTTGGAAGTAAGGGTTTATTACTCAGAACTCAGGAGAGCAGAATGCGTGTGATCCCCTTGTGTTCAACTCAGTCTTCTTGGGTAACCATGTAAGTGGCTACCCTGTGTGCAGTGGGATGGATATGCTCCAATCAGAGACCCTTTGGGCATTGGAAACTGGGCTTTATAGGTGTCCTGCTCCTGAAAGAGGTTCTAAGTAGGGTAGCTTCCTTTTAAGAGTTCTGGGTATGTACAAGGTAGTCAATATTACACATATATGGTGAGTGGAGAAAGTGCCAGGGCTAATCCATGACCCATTGCCACTTACTATGATTCCAAATTGAGGGACTCTGAGGATGACAGGTTGGTTTCAGTTTTATTGAAATACCCTTGTTCAACTTAAAAGCTTAGAATTGCTAGGCATAGATATAAGCAGCAACGAACTATTTCTAGGTTTTGGTGAATCTTAGGCATCATAAGACAAAAGGCAGAAAATTTATGGCTAACTTAGGGCTTCGTCAACCCACTAGCATAAACAGAGCTGTAAAGAAGTATAGGCATTAGAAATAACGGGACCTAGGTTCAAATACCAGCTGTTACTTTTGGGGCAATTCATTTTTTTCTTTTTAGGCTTGTTGTCAATCTTAGAAAAGTAAGGGATCGAATCAGATGAGGTTTCTTACAGTTCTAAACTATGAAGTCTGGACCAAAAACACACACCTACCGAGTTAAAACAAATCAGAATGACTTTTCTGCACTCAGAGAGCTCACCCTGAGGTGATAGCAATTCGGTATTGATTATGAGAGGCAACATGCAAGAGATCACCAAGAGAAGTGCTCTTCCATCCTTCAACATTTCCCCCCTTCCTCAGTACGTTCTTTGGTGATTTATTTTTCTTCCAATGTATGCTACTTTTGATGATCAGTATAATCTGATGTCAGCCACATACAGATAGATGATGGGGGTCAGGAGCCTCACAGTGAGATTTGTTCTACCTAGTCCTCCCACAAAAATAGCCAGGGAAAGAAGTTCACAGGGAATTGTGGGCTAGTTGGCTTCCCTTTCCTGCTGCCCTGTGCTGCACCCTCAGGACCAGAGCCCAAGACTTAGGAGAACTTTCATTTCTGAAATTCCAACTCCTAGAGATCTAATTATATTGTTTGCATGGCTCACTTTGTCCTGTTAGCCCCAGTCAGACTTCCCTCAATATCTCATTCTTACACACTGATGCATGAGTGCCCTCCTCCATCTATAACTTCCAAGTCTAGAATCAATAATCAAATCAGTACTACCATTGGTACTTGTATGTTAATTTATTACTCTGCTATGCTATTACTTGCCATTCCTGAGCCTTGACAAGCCAAACTACATGTGGACTACCATTCCTCTCTATGTGTTTCTCTTTATTAGAAAACAAACACTTTGAGGCCATGGGCTGGCTCATTTTTATATTTGAATCCTTTAAGTTTAGCAGAAAATTTAACACATGTTAAGTGCTTCACAGCTTTTTCATTCACTAATTCATGGAACTACCTAGGATTGTATTTGGAATTGGAGGACCTGAGTTCAATTCCCATTTCTCCCAGTCAAAATCTGTTTGACCTGGGAAGTTCCTCTTACTGGCCCTTAGTTTCTTCATGTGTATATTATGTTTATGTGTATGCCTATCTAATATACAATAGATGACTCAAATGTAACACATGTAGAATTGATCTAGGATCTAGAAAATGTCATTCTACTTTTCTGAAGGGAGCCTATGATTTCTGCATTCATGGAGAGTAGGAAGAAGTGCTTCCTTTCATCTTTTTCTGTAAAAGTAAGTTGATGAATGATTTCAACCTTTTTTATTTCCCTGGCCACTTTCCACAAGTCACCTGGGAGGGAAGGAATTTTCCCTTTCTTCTCAATAGCAGTGATGACAACTTGAGGCAGAAGCACCTGACAGTGTTACATGGTGCACATGGCCTGAGTGGAGAGATCTTGCAAGAAGACTTTCACAACTCAAGAGATGGTAGACTTCTGACTGAGATGCTGTTGCATTATCTCACCCAGGAACCCACCTCTCTTTATACATTTCATATATATCAATATAAAAAGCATCAAAGTGAGGGCAGCTAGGTGACTCAGAGGTTTGAGAGCCAAGCCCAGAGATGGGAGGTCCTGGGTTCAAAGCTGGCCTCAGACAATTCCTAGCTGTGCAACCCTGGGCAAGTCACTTAACACCTTTATCTAGCCCTTACCACTCTTTTGCCTTGGAACCAATACACAATATTGATTCCTGAATGGAAGGTAAGGGTTTAAAAAAAGAATGGAAAATGTCTATAATTTATAATCTTAGTTGCCTGGCATAACCTGAGATTTACCTTTAGTTACGCAGCCAGTATCAGAAATAGGACTTGAACCCAGGTCATCCTGGGTTTAACATGCTGCCTCTCTGCTTTATACATTAATGGGTACCAAATGAGATGACAGCTATTAAATAATCTAGGAATGTAATAAATATTATATAAATATAAAATTAATGCAGTCCTCTCCTTATTGGCATAGTGATTATAATTAATAATAGAATTCAGAATTTGAAAATTGGCTCCCAACCTCTCAAGTCTTCCACTAACATGTTACAAAAGCAAATTTACTTTCTATGGCTCAGAGCTTCTATAATATACAACTTTCTGGTCATGCGCAGATTGATTGCAAGTCAACATTTTTTTAGCTTATGCTAGAAGAGATGACTTTCCATCAGGGTGAATGACAGCTTCAGCTACATCCAATCCGGGCCTAAGTGATTTATTTAGCTGTGTCCAGACATGGATAAGAGTCATTTATTAAAGAAAGGGACAGTTTCTGTCATATGTTAGAAAGGGGAAAATTGATGCCAGTGAGAATTATGGAAGGAAGGTAGCCTGAGGCCTGGTTCTGTTATTTTTCTTCTTGTTTCTACTCAAATTAATCTTCATTGTTGGCCATTGTCCAAGACATGAGTTACTTAGAGGCAATTGTAGTGGCTAGAATGCTAGAACTGGAGCCATATGAGACCTAAGTTCAAATTCTACCTCAGTCACTTACTTGCTGGTCGACTCTGGATGAATAATGCCTTTGAATGTTCCTGAACTTTAATTTCCTCCTCTGTAAAATGAGAATTATAATAGCACCCATTGCACAGAATTGTCATAAGGATCCAATGATAGAATGTATGTAAAATGTGTTGTAAACATTATTATTATGATTTGTGTAGATGGAAGTCTCTTGATGTGAAAAAAAATATTTTTCTAAATAAATATGGAGTTTCTGAAGAGATCCATCCAACTGTACTATCATCTAGTCACATCTATGCATCTAATCTTCAAGGACAAGGCTGTCAAATTCCTTGCTGTTGTTATCTCTTACTCTTATTACATGACTCACTTTTGTCTTGTAGGCAACTAGCAATGGCTCAGCAAAGCTGGTCCAAATGTAGCCAAAAGGCATCCTAGGTAGGAAAACTAAGGTGAAGTAGCAAGGAGATGGATTATGGAGACAGACATGGGTATTGTTGAGATACCAGATTCGTGCCATTTGAATGGAATGGTAGAGAGTCAAGAAAAAACAAGTCAAAATGAGAGCAAGAATTTGATTAAGTATTGTTATAGGCAATTTATAAGATAGAGTATAAAGAAGTTAAGATAGATATACATATATACATAGGCAGCAATAGGCAAAATCTTGCCTGGCAGCCATGAACATTCTGTATAAAATGCAGGTAAAGAGAGAGTTGGAGAGAGAGTGATCTGACAGGGTTGAAAGGAGGAGGGTTTGCAGCTCTTATCCTGCTTGCCAGTTTTCTACAACCTGTAACCTTTTGGAGATCTTGGGAATGGCTAACCATCAAGAGCTTAGGCTGGGAAAAGGTTAAACCTCTGCAATTTGGTGGACAAATTGCGGATAGCCTTTCTCCCTAGCCCACTGGATTTAGTGGCTGATCAAGGATTGTGTTCCTGTTACCTTTTGTCATCAAGGGATCAACTTGGATCAGTGTTACCAGTGTTGTGAGAAACCCTTTATCTTCAAGCCTTTAGCAGTCTCTCCTGTCCTAGACAGGCTGCCTGCTAGTCTGTGTCAGTGGTAGAGGGAAGCCACCTTAACTCCTCCATTCTAAATGACAGTTGGTTGAGCTTTTCCTGGTAGAACAGACACATCTCACCCATTTCCCCCTTTCCTAATATCATTAAATTGTTTCTTTATACTTCTTGTTGTTCCTTCTCCACAACCCAAAGGACCCACAGTAGTGTAATTGAAATCCCTGGCTAGTTAGAGGACAGTTAGCCCCAACTGCCATTCACCCAGTACTGTGTTTTCTGTCACTGCCCATCCTCCAAGTTCAGTCGTTTCCTTGTGTGGGACTGAGTGTGATTCTCTTGTGTTTAGTTAGTGTCTGACAGTTGTTCAAACTCACCCCAGTAGTCCCTTACTCCCTTTTTAAATTTATTTCAGTATAAAGAGGTTAAAATTGAAAGTAAGCAGGAAAATGGGTTGGGACAGTATTATCACCATTTTTATAGCACTTTGAGGTTTGCGAAGCATTTCTTTCACAGCATCATTGTGATGTGAGTGGTACAAAAAATATCCCCATTTTACAGATAAAAAGAAAAAGGAAATATCAGAGAATTTATGGCTTGTCCAGGGTCAAATACTGGTATATGTTAAAGGCAAGACTCACACTCTGAAACTAATGCTCTTAAACTGGACACTGAGTCTTCCTGTCCCACTACTGCACTGGCACTGATGGGTTGGGTCTCCAAAAGGGCAGCTATTACTACCAAGATGCTTTTTGCTACAAAAGATCCTTGATAAGTCCAATGATCTAATTGGCTCAGGTCGTACAACAAATTTCCAAAAACCTAACTGAGAAGGGACCATCTTTAGTGTAATATACATGTGCCATTTCATTTAAGAAGGCAATATTCTTTATATAAATAGGACTTGATTGAATGAAAAGTCCTCTTAGGGCATAATTTGTTTTTTTTAATAAGTCTAGCAGATTGAATTTCATGCCTTTGAAGATTTCTAGCATGTCCAAAAACAAATACAATTTCAAAATGTGATCTGGCTAAATTATGTTTTGATGAACACAGGGAGCACACCATTTATTCTAATAAAGCATAGCAGGGAATGCCTCACAATATGACATATCCAATGAGCCAATATTTGCCCCAAGAAACATCATCAATTTTCTTTCACTTTTGGGAACTATTATCTACTTCAATTCAAATGAAATATGCCTAATAGTTAGCTCACTTTCTGTTGTTATAAAATTGAGTGTATTTTCTAGAGAAGGAAGGTTTCGGAAAACTAAAACACAGACTGTTGGAACTGAAAGGGACCTCAATTGTTATCTCGTCCAACTCCTACCTAAACAATGAATCTTCTCTATATTTTTCTGATGAATCATCATCAAGTCTGTGCTTGAACACCACCTCACTTAATACGTAATTCACTATCTTCAGTATATTCCATTTCATTAGTGCACAGCTGAAATTGGTAAGAACTTTTCCCTTATATTTAACTAAAAACTACCTCATTCTGTCCTCTAATCTTAGTGTTCCTCTTTGGGACCAAATAAATCGACATGCTGATCCTTCAAATATATAAAGACAGCTATCTTATTTCTCTTTTCTAGATCAAGCATCTCTAGGCCCTTCTGGCTAGAATCTCGGAGTTGAGACTTTCGATTTTGTAGATGAGGAAATAGTGAAGTTCTTTCACAAACAAGATAGAGCTTACATATAAATGTATTGTGCAAATTGGATGAGGAACTGAGGGAACTAATCTCCTAAATATGAATTAAAATGGTTGTTTTTTTATAGAACTGATCCCTATGGATGGGGGATATTTTGTTGATGTATATGGTTGTTTTAAGAATATTTTCTGATGAAAGGTGGAACTAGGTAAACCTAATTTGTATTAATTTCTTATGGATTCTAAGGAGTAGGGTGTTTGACAAGGTATGTCTAAAGTTTTAGAATAGTCTTCTGTTAAAAACTTTAAATTGCTCTAATTTTGGGATGTCCCAAAATTATCAGTGTCTTAAAACACTAAAGGATCTGTGATCTCATCAATGTGAGGATTCCTTCCAGTGATGCAGGTCACAATCCTTTAATACTTATCTATCCTTTATGACTCTTTCCCAATGTTATTTCTTATGTTCACTATAGGAGCTACCCATCAAGTGTCTCATAGTGATCCTTCTTACAATAAGTACATTGATCATTAAAGGATGTGGAGAATGATAGGTAACCAAAAGACAGTCTGCATGTTCTGGTATCCTCACAACATTAAGAGAATGTGAATAAAATCTCTTAGCCCATTGAAGGGGCACTACCACCACCTACCACCCACTATCTTGAACTTATGGGAGGACATGGCTAAAAAATGGGCAGACATATCATTGGAGGGAATTCCCACATTGATGAGAACATAGCTCCACTATAGTATTGATGTATAGTTATTAATTTAAAAATCCTTACTTTCTATTTTAGAATTAATAAAATATTGGTTTTAAGACAGGAGAGTAGTAAGGCCCAGGAAATTGGGGTTAAATGACTTGCCCAAAGTCACACATGTAGGACATGTCAGAGGTCAGATTTGAACCCAAGCCCTCCTGACTCCAGACCTTGTTATGAAGGGGGTTTAAGGTCCTATTATTTATTAATTCACTGAAGCACTGATGTTTAACCAAGTTGTCAAAGACAGAGGGTTTCTTTCTATAACTGCCTGATAAAAGCTTCACTGACAGGCTCGATGCCCTAGTAACAGTTCTAGGGAATCAGCTGGCTTAGAGGTAACTAGGAAATTAGTCTTGACTTCCTGGGACCTTAACAATATTTATAATCCTAGCCCAAGCTTGATCTTGATGTATTTAGATTAGCTAGACTAATTCCACAATCTGACTACGATGTTAAATGAAGATGACTTGTCCTCAATAAGGTACGCTATCAGCTTATAAGTAAAGACTGTCAGAAGCTTGTTGATTAACTGGGTTTATTGGATTGACTGAAGGAAGGAAAACTGGGAGATGGGAGAGAGGGAGGTAAGGTGAACCTTATTTAGTTTTAACCTAATAATAAGTATAATAAATTGTGGTAATATCTAAATAGAAAGTTGGCAAAGGTGCTGAGTCCAGGGGACTTTGAGAGTCTCCCCTGGCTCAGAAGCTGATATATATTCTCTTAGGTGCTGAGTCCAGGGGACTTTGAGAGTCTCCCCTGGCTCAAAGGCTGTTATTGATTCTGGATGTTTTGATGAGATAATCTTATTTGACAATTAAGGCTCAATGGCCTTATCAATATTAAGGTGATTGTTATAGCTAGCATTGTAGTCTAAACCCTGCCTGCCTGCCTATACCAATCTACCCTTCCTCCCAGGGCCTGGACAGTAGACAACCTCCTGCCTCCCAACCCAAAGAAGAAGTGAGGTTGAGTGGTTTGTGCACCCCAATTTATACTCCTTTCCCAACAGCCAGATTGGCAGATTCCCAGGGCTGCCTTGCCAGGTTCTGTGTTCTAAAGGGGCAAACTGTTCTTTTGCACCTACAGAAAATGGCTGACCATTTCTATACATTACAACCTCTCTGTATATCTACTGAACCACCTAACTTCCCCTTGTATTGGTGTATTATTAAATATGGGTACTAAAGTCTTGCTACCTAGTATCTATAAGGAATGTGTGAAAGTTAATAAAACACTTCTAATTCTCAATGAATATTATCAATTGGTCAAAATACATGAGACAAAATATATCAGACAATTTACAAAGTAGAAAACAAGCTGCAAATAATTATCTCAAAAAATTTAACCTCTCAAATAATCCAAGAAATTAAAATTGAAACAATTTCGAAGTGTTATTCATACCCATAAAATTGGAAACAAAAATTAAAAGTGACAGAATTATTTCTAGACATGACCATATATTAAATAACTATAAAAACTCAGCCATCCACTGAGATATTTATTTATATAATACTTCTTCTGAGATCATTCCCTCCCAACTCACACAGGCCTATTGTTAAATTTTCAGTGTGAACATTTACACTTTGGAAATCAGCAAATACTACAAATCATTGCTTAACTTATTGTTTTCTTGATTGTTTGAACTTAAGAAATAGAAATGTCTGCTGGATAATACTAATGATGTAGATTAAACTTAAAAATGTATCACCTATATGTTTTTTAAAAAGTCAGTGGCCAACCATTTATCAGTACACCACTGATACTTGAGGCAACTATATAGACAGCTATCCTTTTAAAAATAGCTTACAAACACCCACTGGTATGTTTCCTTTTAAAAATCTACCACCATAGTCAGTTTTTTAGAAAATACATTAGCTTAAGTGTTATAGTGAGAACAAAGAATTTCCCCACAAACCTGTGGTGTGCTCTTCCATGAATGCAAATCAAGTCTATGGAGAGAAGAGTGGGCACAAATTTAAAGTAGACTGTGATAATGCACTTTACATATGTTAAATCATATATAGGAGAATGGCTAGGAACAAAGATAGGGATTCAATATCGTTGCTGGTCTTTTCATAGTCACTTGAACTTTTCAATACTCATACCTTTTCCTAAGGTATAAAATGTTTGTTCCTGCATCTTCCCTTTAAAAGTATTCACTTTTAGGGGCAGCTGGGTAGCTCAGTGGATTGAGAGCCAGGCCTAGAGATGGGAGGTCCTAGGTTCAAATCTGGCCTCAGACTCTTCCTAGCTGTGTGACCCTGGGCAAGTCACTTAACCCCCATTACCTAATCCTACATAGTATTGATTCTAAGACAGAAGGTAAGGGTTTTAAAAAAAAAAATTCACTTTTATATTTCTGTCTTTCTTTCTCCTAAGAACTTTAAGTTTTTACTGAATTCTTCCTGGGAAATCTTATTATATATGTATGTATTTGTAAGTAGGTTTGTAAATATGTGATGTCAATGTTATTATCCCTATTGTATATATGAATAAATTGAGGCGCTATGAAATAACTGATTTCCTGGTTGTAATTTACCAAATGGTATGGACAGGAAGTGTTTGAAACAGGATATGAATTCAGATCTACAGAGTACAAATCCAGAAGTCTAACCACTATGCATGCTCTTAGTTGGAGGAATTTTAAATTAATGCATTCTTTTTGAAGAAGCAGCTATCCATTGGAGAAGTGAAATGCTATTGTGAAAATATGTCCTGACTTTGAAGTTAGAGGAATCGAATTAAAATTCTACCACTGTCATTACACAAATGACTTTAGACAAATCACTTAAAATCTCTGGGCCTTGGTTTTTTCATCTGTGAAATAAAAAGTGGGACTAGATGATCTCTTAAGGCCCTTCTATCTCCAACTCTGTGATCTTATGAATTTTATAACAAGGACTATAATACTGGAGGCAGACATTTATTCAGTAAATGTCATTATTGAAATTTACCTTGAAGATTTAATTTAAAAAGAAAAAAAATTCTTACTTGTATAAGAGGTCTTCACAGCTCTTTCATTTGTAATAGTGAAAATCAGGAAATAACATATATGTCCTATGACTGAGGAATGACTGGACAAATTGTTTATAGCAATGCAATGGAATAGTGTTGTACAACTAAAATAATGAATACATGGAATATGAACTATGAAAAGGCATCTGAGATGATTCAAAGTGAAAAAAAACTTAAAAAATGAATGCATATTGACTACAACTAAGTAGTAAAAATTACGTGAATAGAGATGTGAAATGAGTCTGGAAAGAAATGAAAAGGCAGAGAAAGAGAGAGAAGAGAGGGAGAGTGAGTGAGCAAGGGTGTATGTATGAAGGGAAAAGAAAAAGAAAGAGGGAAGAAGAGAGAGGAAGAGAGAAAAGGAAAGAGAGAACTGTGTGAGAGAAAATAGAGAGGAGAGAGGGGGAAAAGGAGAGACTGAGAAAGGAGAGAGAGAAGAAGAAGAAGAAGAAGAAGAAGAAGAAGAAGAAGAAGAAGAAGAAGAAGAAGAAGAAGAAGAAGAAGAAGAAGAAGAAGAAGAAGAAA
>NC_058131.1:213962884-213993499 GCF_016433145.1 Gracilinanus agilis
AGGAGGAGGAGGAGGAGGAGGAGAACAAGAAGAAGAACAAGAAGGAGAACAAGAAGAAGAAGAACAAGAAGAGCAAGAAGAAGAAGAAGAGGCGAAGGAGGAGGAGGAAGAAGAAGAAGAAGAAAAGAAGAAGAAAGGAAGAAGAGGAAGAACAAGAGTGGGAGGAGGGAGGAGAGAGAGTAAGAGAGAGAGCCCTTCAATGAACAGAACATCAACATAGCAGGAGGGGGAACATTAAGCCTGAATCAAAGATAAGATAAGAAAGAGTCAATCTATTAGTTAATAAACATTTGTTAAGTGCTCATTATGCACTGGACACAGAGCTAAGCACTGAAATAGGAAGCAGGGACTTTGTGTCCTCAGGTTCATACCATTGAAGGAATAACACAATTTAGAGCCAAAAGATCTGGGTTAAAATTCCAGCTCTGTCACTGATCAGTTGTGTGGAGGAATCACTTAACTTCCTTGAGTCTCATTTTCCCCATTTTTAAATCAAGGCAATTTGGCTAGATGACCTTAAAAGTCCCTTCTAACAGTACATCAAAGATCCTAAGCCCCTTAGTTACAGCCAAGAGGACAAAGGCTTAGGGAAAAAATTGACTTCATTATAGGGATCATGGAAGGAAAAGACCTGTTGGGAATTTTGGATTCCAACATCCACAGAGAGGGATGGGAAAGCAGATTCCAGAAGTTTGAAACATCAAACAGTCTTGCCAGACTTTGTTTACCAACCAGAGATGGAGAATTGTACAAGTACAAAGTGGGAAGATATATGAAAAAGATCTGTGAGTCTTAGTATACACTACAAGGCTCAATATGAGCCAAAATAACATGACAGTTAAAAAGATGAATGGGCTACTAGGTGCCATTAAAAGAGGTATAATATTAAGGAATAAGGTAGTGACTGGCTCACTATTCTGTTATCAGACTCCATCTTTACATTGTACTTATCTCTATTCCCCATAATTATTTCTGTTTCCACCTGCAGCTCTTGGAATCTTGAGGGATTTAATATAGAAAATTTGACTGTATATGCTTCTAATTTAGTCATGTATTTAACATCCATCCAGGAATATTCTTTTTTGATCTTATGTGTTTCAAGAGTCCTTCTAAAGATTGTATTGGTTATCTTGTACCTTGTACCTTCACTTACTAATATTCTTTTTTGACCGAAGCAATTATTGAAGAATAGACTTGTTTTCTTTTCCTAGTTACCTAGAAGTTACCACTTCCCCATAAATGGAATCTGATCTCAGAATAGCTGCTTTTCAGTGGGTTTCTATTCACCTAGTCTTACTTCCTGACACCTGTATCCCTTTCTGAGCAAAATAAAGCTGAATCCAGGCACAGATACATTCACTGGCACTCTGAAAAATGGATTCCAGAATTTTAAGACATATTGCCACAGCTCCTTCCATCTGCTAATCTCCTGCCCTGATTCCAATGAGCTAGGGAGCAGGAGGAGGGAAATGCCAAATGCTTTTAGGGCTGAGGTTGTTATGAAAGAAAGATTCTAGGAATGACTGATAAAGATATAGATTAGATATGATACCTCCTTTCTAAATGTCAAGATTTTTTGTTGACTCAATCAGAAAGAAAGAAAAGGTCAAAATTGCCCAAAGAGTTCTTGAAAACACAATCCTGCTTCCTCCCTTTTATACAGCCTTTGATTCCTTTTAACAAGCATTTAAAGCCTTCTCTGTAGGGCAGCTAGGGGACTTAGTGGATAGAGAGCCTGGCCCGGAGACAAGAGGTCCTGGGTTTAAATTTGGCCTCAAACTCTTGTTAACTGTGTGACTCTGAGCAAGTCATTTAACTCTAATTGCTTAGTCCTTACCACTCTTCTGCCTTAGGGCTAAGCAATTAGACTTGCTTATTGATTCTAAGATGGAAGATAAGGGTATTTTTAAAAACTTTACTATGTGCTAGATATTGGTGATAGGGCCTTGACTTGTGATTTCATTGGTATGGACAACTCCCAGATAAGGAAACTAACTTTCTCTGCCAATTCATGCCAGCATCTTCTCTACCATTTATAGTCTTAGAGAACTGCCTGGAATACTGCCATATTCGATGACTTGCCCAGATTCACACAGCCACTATGTGTCTGAGGCAAGTTTGAACCCAGGTCTTCCCCTTTACACACTGTATTACATTGATAAAAAGGCAAAAGTGCCACTGTAAATGAGTTTACAGTCAATGCCTGGAATACATTCTCTACACCTCTTTGCCTCTTAGAATCCCTGTTGCTTATTCATTTTTCAGTTGTGTCTGACTCTTTATACCCCATTTGTGGTTTTCTTGGCAAAGCTCTTAGAGTGGCTTGCCATTTCCTTCTTGACTCATTCTACAGATGAGGAAACTGAGGCAATCAGGGTTAAATCACTTGCCCAAGGTTACATAGCTACTATGTGTCTGAGGCTATATTTGAACTTATAAAAATGAATCTTCCTGACTCCAGGCATGACACTCTATCTACTATGCATCTGACTACCCTGAATCTTTAGTTTCCTTTAAAGTTGCCCTCAAGTTCTACTTACTCCTGAGACATTCCTCCTCCCCCGAGATGCTAATTTCTCTCTCTACTTCCCCAATTACATTATATTTATTTTGCATAAACTTATAATTGTCCATGTTATCCAGCTTTATAGAAAGAACATCTTTACTCCTTTAAGGCAAGAACGCTTTCATTTGAGCCTTTGGTTCCCTAGTGTTTAGCACACTTTTTGGTATATGGTAGTGCTTAATAAATGTTTACTAACTGATTAATTTATTGATTCAACTTTCTCCTGGTAATCCCTCAAATGGTGTGATGGATGTTTGTTGAATTGGGTCAGATGGTTAGTAATGGAGTCAGAGCAAGGAGGATGCTGCTATCCTAGCAAGGGGGAGGGGTAGGAGTGAATAGACTTCTTCCCCTTTCCCCTCTTGAAACAGAGCAGAAGGAAATAACAGTTAACTGAATCCCCTGTCAAGTAATGGAGGCTGAACAAGCTTGACTAATCCAGGGCTAAATTGGTAGACTGATAGGAAATAATCCCACTGAGATTAGCCACTCCCACTGTTTAAAGATTATTCCCTAAACTCTAAAATAGATAAAATGTTCAGGTTGTCTTCTCAATGCAGCAGACTTGTTCTCTGGACAACAGCTGTTCCAGTGCTTGCTTGGATGTAGGTTTCGCTTAGATAATGTGTATTGATGGTAAGTATAGCCTAGTATAACTTCACACAGGTTCTCAAATCCAACTAAGAAAGGTATTAACTTCAGGAAAACAGGGAGAGGGGAGGTGGATTTTAGGAATGAGGAGGAGGTAAGCTATCTAAAATCTCCAATAAACTTGTTGGCTTCACTTTCCCCAGAGGGAAAAATGCTTTGAATAATTTAACTTTTATCTCACTCACTAACTAACCTTTCTTCTAATCTAATGTTACTAAATTTAAGACGGTGAAGGTAACTTTGATTGAAGATCTGTTTGAAATAGAGATTAGTTGAGATCCTGCAAGTGAGGTAATTTTTCTCAGTGCTCACAACCTGGTATAGTCTCTATGGAATAAACCAGCAAATGTAAGGGAGAAATAGGGGTTTTATGGGTTCATTATATTAAAAGGTGGTCACCAGGGGAAATTTCCCCAATTAAGGAATAATCTCAAGTCAAAATTGACTTTTGCAGTGGTTTATTTACAATTAGGAAGGTTGAAGGCAGGGAAATTTAGAGAGAGAAATTCTGGCCTGGACCAGAGGCCCGGACCAGGTAAGTATTTAGAGGCCCAGCAGAGGAGCACAGAGGTTAATTAAACAAGGTTTCTAGCCACAAGGCCTTTTACAATTAGAGAGGCAAGAGAGGCCTCTCTGAGGGTAGAGCCTCCAGAAATGCCAAGAGAAGAGAGAGAGGGTCAGCCTAACTTACCCACGTGACAATTCAAAGGGAAGCAGTCAGAGGTCCTGAGATCCTTCTGCACCAAGTTCAAAATGCCCACCCCTCCACAGGAAGTTATCATCATATTTAAAAGATAGCATCTTTCGTCACTTCCTGCATCCACCTCCTAATTTGCATATCCAATCACAATAGACGCTTTAGGGCAGGGGTCCGCAATGTATGGCTCTCGAGCCATATCTGGCTCTTTTGAGGGCCAGATATGGCTCTTTCTGCAGGAGCCATAAAGTCAATTTTTTTTCAGGTGCTGTTACAGGAGCGCGCACTGTGAGCACTGTACGGCCCTCACGAAATTACATTTTAAAAAATGTGGAGTTTATGGCTTTCACGGCCAAAAAGGTTGCAGACCCCTGCTTTAGGGGGTGATTGGTTGATTCTGATTGGTTACTCACTCTAGCACATGTGTATTAGGACCTCCCAGAATTGGAAGGTGCTCTCACCTATGGTGATTAAGTCTAAAGATGGGCAGTGTAGACTTAATCTAATTATCATACAAAGTAACACTCTATTCCCTGAGGTCAGAGATGAGCTAACAGAAAGCAATGCTATACTTCTTCCCAGCCTCCCTTGAACCCCAAAAAGCAGTCCTTACAAGTTGAGTGTCTTGGCTTTTTATACTGTTGTGAGGAAGATTAGTTAGTTATTAAGTATTAAGGTTGACCTAGCAGGAAGCCTGGTACATTCTATGATGGAATAAAGGAGAAGGAAGTGTGTGTGCCCTGAGAGAGAGACTCCATTAGTGGTGGGCAAACTGTTGCCAGCCCAGGGAGATCTCAGACCCTGCTTCCTGATTTCCTTGGGATCCTGAGTGGAGGTGGATTTCCAGCAAGAGGAGAAGACCTACAGAGCAGAACCAAGCAGAGGAGGAGTTTGAGACCTGGTGGACAGCACCTCAAGTTCACTCACTCTTCTTGGTATCTTGGACCACCTAGGATTTTGGCATCCTGTGAACCTCTTTGGAAAACTGTGAGAACCCTCAAAGACATATATCCATAGCTGTGCTGTTCAAGGCTGGCTGGTACCAGGCTTGAATCAGCTTCTGAGAGACTGCACTGCTCCTTGAGCCCTGCCTGCTTGATCACTTAGTTTAGAGTAGAATAAGTCCTCCCCTTGCCCTGTGGTTTTGCCCGTTAGATTTTAAGTATAGAAATCACTTTCTCACCTTTTAGTTAAACATGATTAAAGCTGTTAAACCCCTTTTACCTTGCCTGCTTGTTTCTAGACTCTGACCTAGGGAGAACAGGGTGACAGTTAAGACCAACTGCCATACCTGTGATAAAACCAATGAACTCCTTATCCTGGTCTAGTCTCTCCTACAACCTAGTGTGTGTACTCAAAACTATTTAGATTATATTTTAACATCCCTGGTGCCCTCCATATACCCTTACCTATATTTTCTACAATACCCAGATTCTTTTTTTTTTTTTTAACCCTTAACTTCGGTGGATTGTCTCATAGGTGGAAGAGTGGTAAGGGTGGGCAATGGGGGTCAAGTGACTTGCCCAGGGTCACACAGCTGGGAAGTGGCTGAGGCCGTGTTTGAACCTAGGACCTCCTGTCTCTAGGCCTGACTCTCACTCCACTGAGCTACCCAGCTGCCCCAATACCCAGATTCTTAACTGCCCCAACTGCCCCCTCTCCTGGAGTTCTGGCGGGGGGCACTGTGGAATTCTGTGAGGCAGCTTTTGCCCCTCTTAAGATTATGGATGTTATATGTTTTCCAGCGTTTTCTAATTTTCTAATGGTTCTGCAATCTTATCATATAGATATCTCATCCTGCCATGCAGCTCACAACCAATCCATACTTGCTCATCCTGGAAGACTCTTATCCTTGTCCCCATATAAATTTACCACAATGAGTCTATTCATCAGGCTTCTTTGCATGTTCTTGAATTTGTAGATATCAATGGAGAATTCAGGAGAGTAATTATTTCTGGCTACTGAATGTGAATTGGTATGCTAAATAAATGAAAATCACCAATAAATACCCTTATTTAGAAGATGAGGAAGAACAAGGTGGTTTTAAAGGCTTGTTCCTTCTAGTTCTGACATTCTATGTACTATGTTCTAAGGCTTCTTCATGCTCTAATATTTTCAGATTTTAACTTCCAAAGTGATTTTGTTTAAAGATAACTGTGAGAGGCCTAAAAAATTAACAGAGATTGTTGTCATGAGGATTATTCCACATCATTCCTTATGTGAGAATTGACATGCCAGTTTAAATCATCTTAATGTTCCTATTTTTTAAGTACAGTAACCAGTACAAATAAATTAGACTGCAGGAAGGAATAAGCACAATCAGGGAGATCAGGGATGGCAGGGACAAGAAAGATTAGAACTTGAGTTTTGTAACCTCTGCTTTCACTCCTTGGAAAACATGGAAAAGAGAGGGAACAGTGCCCAGGCACAAGGGATCCTGACATACGACAAGCATACTTACAAAGAACTCTGCCCTGCAGGAGCAAGATTTGCTGGCAGGACATTTAGTGCAGGCTCCATCAGTAGACAACTGCTGGTCATTTTGAAATTGGCCGGCTGCAATTCTAACAAGCAAAAATATGGATTGTACCAGTCTGCATTTATACATTAGCTCAGGCTGCCAGTTTGGGTCATGATGGTCTTAGGAGTACTCAATCCTTCTTGTTCATACATTTTTGTGGTCCATTGGGATTTCAGTCAGATTGCTTCAGGCTGACTTGTGGAAAAGAATGTGGTACAGGTGAAGTGAACTGAAAGAACCACTTACACTTGTAGCTAAGTAACAGATACAAAAATTTTCCTTAAATGATGAACAATGTATTCTTAGAGAAGGAAGTAGTTGTTTAGCTTATGAGCGATGTTGATATCAGATCTATCAGGTGAGATGATATAATAAAGTCAGAAAATGAATAGACAGCATTCTGTCTATAAAGGTAGCCAATTATTCCTACTATCTCTCCTGGGAATGTAGTTAGAACGTGACAGAGAACCATCCTCTCTAGAAGTATCAAAATCTCACCTCTGGTGAGTCATTCAGTCATTCCAGACTCTTTATGATCCCATTTGGAGTTTTCTTGGCAAAGACACTAGAGTGGCTTGCAATTTCCTTCTCCAGCTCATTTTCCAGATGAGGAAATTGAGCTGAACAGAGTTAAGTGACTTGCCCAGGGTCACATAGCTAGTAAGTGTCTGAGTCTAGAACTGAATTTATTAAGATGAGTCTTTCTACCTCCAGGCCTGGCACTCTATCTACTATACCACCTTCTAGTACTTCAGAATAAATACTGCAAGAAAGAATCTAGAAAGCACTGGCAATGATTATGAAATTTTGGGTAAGACACTAAAAACCTTATGGGCATATGTAGCATTTTAGTCACTGTTATCATATTGAAAGTCTTCAGAAGAGAAAGGCAAATTTGAGAGGTGAACAATTGGTTAAGTCAATTAATTGGATTTGGATTTCTTGTCCATAAATAAAATAAAGGAATGGTAAACTCTTTTTCACAGATCGAGTAAACCTTATAAGAGCTAATAAGAATACATTTGTCTAGAGTCTTATAAATCTAATACAGCAGGCTTTAAATTAGAATGCAAAGATGTGGATGAAAAATGTTTATGTGTAATAACCAGGCTAAATAACACAGAAAGGAACTAGTTGTAGGAAGAATACCAGTGCAGATTCACTACAGTTCCCAGGAGAAAAAAATCAAGTGAAGCCCTTAATAAAAATCCAGAGTGTCATATGTTTATATACAAATGCACAAAGTATAGTTAACAAGCAAGATGACTTTGAGATCCTATTGCAAAGAAGGAATGCAGTATCAGTAAGACTTGATGGGATGAAACATATAACTGGGATTCGACTTTGGAAGGATATCTTATTCAAAATAAAGAATATAGGTAAAAGAAAGGAAAAAAAAACAAGTAGCAATAATTATTAAGAAAATATGGACACTGAGGACATTTAAGAATGAAAAGAGGAAGCTTAGTGTTATACATTTAGGTTTAGGACTATGGAAGCAAAGACAGAAACAATTTTGGTCTTTGGAATCTATTATAAGCCATTTGAATGAAAGAGGAACTACAAGAGGAGTCTCAGAAAGAGATCACAAACCTGTCTGAAGGAATAACCTAGTAGCAATGGGGATACTCCAGTTATTTAGATATCAATTGGAAATAATTTTATCCTCCAAAAGGTGGGAGTGGTGGACAAATAAGAGGAGATTATATTCTAGATCTAATTTTTACTAAGAAAAAGAAACCATTTGCTGCTTCCTCAGTCTTGGGGAAAAAAAACGAGTACTGAAACAAGGACTGCCATTTGCCTTGCGTCTCCCACTTCTTGTCTTCAGTCTGAACTACAGCTTCTTTTAGGAAAAGGAGGGGTGTCTTCTCCTAGATAGACATTCTCACACTTGGTGATACCTTACCAACACCGTGATTCAGAATTCCTGTAGGTCATCTTTAAAACGTCATTTTCCATCTTCTGCCATCTGATTCCTTATTCCCATTCCCCTCAACTCTTCCACTCCAAAGTTCAAGCCAAACATTGCTGTCTTTCTCCAGTATCTCTCTGCCAAAAACTTTGTCCTTTGAAATGCCTGATCCAGAAAGCTTCCTTTCAACCTAAATCTTTTTCTCTGTCTCTCCTTCCATCTGTTAGCTATTTCAAAACCTGGCTCTCCCTAGATGACACAGACTCTGTGGTTACCCTTTCTAGTACTGGATGCACCTTAATCATTCCACTTGGCTTACTGGTTGAAGCATGGGAGTTGTAATACTCCTTGCTCTTCATTGCCACTTTGAGGTTCTTCCCCTTCCTCCAGCACTCAGTAACCTCTCTTCCTCTGAAGTTCATACAATTCATTTCTACTATCAGATTGTTATTATTAAAATTCTAGTAGATGTTGTCCACAGATGTCTTGTTTACTCCTCTCCCTTTTTTCAATATGTTTGGTACATAGCTCATACTTTTTCACTTCTCTCCAACTCTTGTCCTGATACACCTGGACTTCAACATAGATACTGATTCCCAGATACTCTAACCACTCCGTTCCTTAACCTACTCACTTTCCTTGATTTATTCTTCCATCACACATACAAAATGATCTTGCCATTATTCACAAATATATTTCCATATTCAAGAATTCTGAAATTCCCTTAGCTAACTGTAATCTATTTGCTTTCTAATTCTCCCTCTGCTTTTCCTTGCCAAACCCTATTCTTCATACACACAATGACCTTTAATTCCTCAGCCCCCCAATTGTCTTCCAGATGATCTCCCCCACACTAACTACTCTCTCTTTTCCTCCTCATCTTGACTTCTTGGTGAACCAATTCAACTTGACATTATCCTCTTTTCTTGAATTCCTAGCCATCTTATCATTTCACTGATTATACCCTGCAAAGTCTTAACCTTGGATGACTCCCACCATTCACTGCCTTCATTCCTACACATCTGCTGCTGAATAAAGAGGAGAAAACCATTTAACTGTTCTAACTGGGTCAGCTATGTATTTATATTAAACAACCTGCAATGGGCCCTGACTGCTTCTAGATCCTAGTGTATCTCTTTTATCAATTCACTATCCTACTCTCCACAGTGGCTCTTCCCAACCTTTTCAACCCCCTTGAAACCTCCCATAGTGCCTCCTCCTTCCATCCTTTCCCTTTTATTTTACATGAAAAATTGAGACCTTTTTCTGTGAACTTCCCTCCTTTACTCCTTGCTTCTTCATCTCACATCATTCGTTTGTTTTCTACTATTTCCTTCTTCACTGCTGGCTCAAATGGTGAGATGGTCTTACATCTTTATCAATATTAACCTCTTTACTTATACAAGTGATCTAATCTTATCCTGTTTCCTCTTTCGGATTGCTCCTTCTTCATTTGTACTCTATCCCTTATTTTCAATCTCTCCTTGTCTGCTGGCTCATCCACTTCTATATACAAGCATACCTATGCTTCCCCCATTCTCAAAAATCTCTTATCTGATCTCTATATCCGTACTCACTATTTCTTATATCCTTTGTGGACAAACTTCCTGAGAAGGCAATTTATATTAGATCCTTCTGCTTTCCTCTCATTCTTTTCTTAACTTAAATTTTTTCTTCCAACTTCATCATTCAAATGAAACTACAGTCTCCAAAGTTGCCAATGATCTCTTAATTGCCAAAACTAATGACAGTTTCTCAATCCTCATTGCCTTTGACCTCTGCAGCTTTTGACACTTTTGAGCACCTCCTCCTTGATATTCTCTTCTCTCTATGTTTTTAGTATTCCTCTCTCTCTCCTGGTTTGCTTCTTATCCATCTAACCACTCCTCATTTCTTTGTTGGATCTTCATCCAAATCATGTCCTCTAACCATAGGTATCCCACAAGGTTTTCTGTCTGGGACCTTCTTTTCTTCTTCTTCCATGTTACTTCACATTGTGATCACACAATCTCCAATGCCTTTAGTTACCATCTCTATGATGAGTCTCAACTCTACTTATTCTGCTCCAAATCTCTGCTGACCTTCAAACTCTCCTCTCCAACTACCTTTAAGACCTTCAGAACTGGATATCTGGTAAACATCTCAAACTCAACATGCCCAAAACCAAACTCATTATCTTTCTTCCTAAACCTTGCTCCCTCCTACCTTCCCTTCCCTATTACTGTAAGAGGCAATACTGTATAATTAGAATCTGCTCCCCAGGACTCTAAATCCTAGCATTGCATGTTCCTTCTCATACTATATCCTTATGTTTTGGAGATAAAGTTTGTGTGTGACCCTGTCTCTCTCTCTTTTCCTGCAAATGCAGTCAGGAAAATTTTTCTTTACTCAAGTTTTTACTTTTGTTGCTTTTATTTCTTTTACTTCAAGTGATTAGTAATACATCTTATAAAATATAATACTTGGAGTTATTGGATATTAATTTTAATCTTACAATACCATCTTCCTAGGCCCTCAGGATAACTTAGGTGTCATCCTCAATTATTCATTATCTCCCCCTAGCCATTCTCTCTCCCCATATCCAATATGCCAAGATCCATCAGTTTCAACCATCACAACATCTCTTAATCGAGGCCATTTTCTGTGAACTTCTCTCCTCTTCTCCCTGCTTCTTCATCTCACATCACTCTTTTGTCTTCTACGACTATTTCCTCTTTCAGTGCTGGCTCAAATAGCACAGTGGTCTTACTCCGTTACCAATATTAACCCCTTTACTAATACAAGTTTTTCCATCCCATCCTGTTTCCTCCATCAGATTGCTCCTTCTGACACTTGCACTCTATCACTTATTTATCTCTCCCTGTCTGTTGGCTCATCTTCTACTATCTACAAACATTCCTATGTCTCTCCTCTGACATTGCCACTACTCTGGTACCAGTCTTCATTGCTTCACACCTGGATTATTATATTAGTCTGCTGCTGAATTAACCTGCTTCAAATCTCTCCTCAGTCCAATCCATCCTATATTAAATCACCAAGATGATTTTCCTAAATTCCAATCAATAAACTCTAGTGGCTCCCAAATACCTTGAAGATGAAAAATGAAGTGCTTTATTAGGCACGCAAATAACCTTCATAAAACCTTTTGTGTTTTCTTCTACATTCTTCTCTGACAGGGGCTCTTTGATCCAGTGACACTGGCTTCCTCGAACATTTCACAACCAAGATGCTCTGACTGTCCCGTATGCCTGGAGTACGTCTCTCCTCATCTCCATCTGCCGGAATCCTTTAAATCCCAACTGAAATAACATATTCTAGAGGAATACTTTCCCAATATATCTTAATTCTAGTACCTTCCTTCTTAATTATTTCCTATTCATCCTGTATGTATCTTGCTTTGTATATATTTGTTATCTCCCCTAGTAGACTGTAAGTTCCATAAGGGAAGAACTGTCTTTGCCTCATTTTGTTTTCCCAGTGTTTAGTACAGTATCTGGCACGTAGTAGTCACTTAATAATTGTTTATTGAATGCCTGAGTTACATCAATATGTACTGATCACTAAATATTGGGGTGAGAACATAATCACTGTTTGGATGTGGATAGGAAGACTTGACTACAGAGAAAAGGACAGGTGATTTAACTCTTATTTAGCTTCAGTTTTTCTTGCCTTGGAGAATGATCTTTGAATTAGAAAAGAGAAAACAAAATGACTAATTGGCATTTGATATATAAGAAAAAAGTGATGTAGTAAATAGAGTGCTGGCCTCCAAGTTTGGAATGCTATTCTTGGGCTCACATTTCACCTCTGACCCTTACTGGCTGTGTGATTGGCATTTTTAGTCCTCTACATTGCTCTCTAATGCTATAAATTGTAGGGAATGTGCCCACCTGCTAATGTTTCCTCTCTTGGAGGGTGTTCCATATACTCAAAGGTGTGCTGGTAATTATTTAGCAGCCTGTTCTTCTGATAAGCAGAACACACTTTAAAATTTAATCTTCGTTATTAATGCTTTCTCCATAAGCTTTTTAGATCAGTAGTATCAAATTTGATTAGAATTGGAGCCACTTTACCGAACACAAAGATCCATGCCCCACATATTGACTAAGTTTCAAAATATAATGTTACCTATATTTTATTATATTTTTACTGTTTTTTTAAAAATAATTCATAATTACATTTTCATCTGATTTGGACTGACCTCAAGAGTATTGCAGACCCATATTCAGCCACTGGCCTTGTTTGACACCTCTGGACAATTGATAAAGCAACAAATCAAAGCCAGATTCATATCAATGTTTCCCAAGGTATAAATACTCACAATAAAAATTTAGCAATTGGCTCTTCTAAGCCTGTTCAGACTGACTCAAGTGCGCTATTGCTGTATTTATGAAGCCATGGGTTCAGCTTCTCTCTGTTCCTACCAAAAGAAAATTTAGATGGTAGTAAGAGAGCACTTAGCTGATCTTAACAAGTTCAAGTCATGCAACTCAGACGAACTACATCCTGGGGCCGTAGCTGGCAGATGTGATTACTGAGTCACTGTCAATGAGCTTTCCAAGGTCACAGAGAATGGGAAAGGTGCCAGAATGTAAGAGGCAGTATGATACAATGCATAGAGTGCTGCTCTTAGATTTAGAAAGATCTGGGTTCATACCCTGTCTCTGACATGTATTAATTATGTGACCATGGGCAAGTCCTTAGCATTTGTGAGCCACAGATTTTTCACCCGTAAAATGGAGATATTAATTCTTGTAGTATCTACTTCATAGAGTTAGCTAGGTGATGCCATAGATAGAGCACTAGGCTTGGAGTCAGGAAGGCTGGAGTTCAAAACCAGCCTCAGAAACTTCCTAACTGTATAGCCTTGGGAAAGTCACTTAACCTCTATTTGCCATTAGAGGAGAAAATGGCAAACCACTCCAGTATCTTTGCCAACAAGTCCTTATGGACAGAGATCCATGGGTTCACAAAGAGTCAGACACAAGTGAAACAAATGAACGACAACAAACTACTTCATGGGGATCGTGTGACCAAATGAGATAGTATTTGTAAAGTGCTTTGCAAACTTTAAATGGTCATATAAAGGCCAACTATTATTATTACTTAAGGACTAGAGAAGATGAGATATCTGCATTTTCCAAAAAGGGACAAAAATGATAAACAAACACCCAGGAAAGGAGATTTTTTTATAACACAACTTCATCAAGAATAAGTCATGTCAGTCTTACTCCATCTCCTCTCTTGACAAATGCTTGCCTAGGGTGTTAGCAAGTAATCCACAATATCCTTCACACCAGAAGTGTTAGCAAACGCTCCCTGGAGAAAGTAACCTTGGAGTTGGTCCTTTCAGGACAATGGATCAAATTTCAAAAGACAGAGAGGAAGAGTTTAAATTATGTTTCCCCAAGTCAACTAATACCTGTTTGGCTAAGGTGAAGTGACTCTGTGCTGGGTACCATTCTAGTGCTCTTGAACTGACTTCTTTAAGTTTTAATGACAGTTTAATGATAGCTGAATGAAAAAAAAATTATTGTCTATGTCTATAATGATCAGATTTATGATATAATCAGAGATGGGTAATTTGTGAAGTCTATTAAGGTAGTAGTGTCAGACTCAAATAGAAAAAAAGGGCCACTAATTCATTCATAAAGATTCTTGTAGTGGGAGCAACCTGGTGGCTCAGTGGATATAGAACCAAGTCTACAGATGCGAAGTCTTGGGTTCAAATATGGCCTCAGATACTTCCTAGCTGTGTGACCCTGGACAAATTATTTAACTCCAACACTCTAACCCTTAATGCTCCTCTGCCTTGGAACCAATGCATGATATTCATTCTAAGAGAGGAGGTAGAGATTTAAAAAACCAAAATATTCTTGTGGCTCTCTGTGACCGAGTTTTAAAACTTAATGTTCTCCATGTTTTATTGTATTTTTATTTTTTTTGTTAAATATTTCCCAAATACATTCTAATATGACCCAAGTAGCACTCACGAATGTAGGCCTTTGGCACTAAGGCATAGTGTGGACTGAAATCTAAACTGGGAAAGGAAAGGAAAGGAGTAAATTGCAATAATTATAGGAGCAAAAGTGAAGTAGGCTTGTGTCTATATCTAATCCAATTATAAGTATATGGTGATAGCCTCAAACCATGAATCTGAGGTATCCAATTGATACTACAACTCAAACTATATCCATATGAATGAAAGGTTCTTTCTCTCCCAGAAAAATAATGATACACCAAAAGAAATAAGATGTATACTTCTGGGAGACCAAAAAAAATCAGAACAAAATAAATGTTGGTATTGAATAGTGTATTCTAAAACAGAAGTCTGGCTCTTTTGAATTACTGACACATATATACTTGTCTATGTCACATCATAGATTTATAACTGGAAGGGAGTTTGTTGTTGAGTCATTTAAGTCATATCCAACTCTTTGGGACATCATTTGGGGTTTTCTTGGCAAAGATAGTGGAGTAGTTTACAATTTACTTCTCTAATTCATTTTACAGTTGAAGAAACTGAGATAAGCAGACTTAAGTGACTTTTCCAGGGTCACATAGTTAGTATTTGAGGTCAAATTTGAATTCAGGAAGATAAGTCTTTCTGACTCCAGGCCTGGAACTTTATCCATTGGGCTGCCTAACATAGATTATCTAATCCAAACCTCTCATTTTACTGATAAAGAAATGGGCCTAATGAGATAAATTGACTTATTAGGGATCAGTTTTAAAGCTGAGTCCTTTAACTTCAAATCCAGTATTCTTCCCATGGTACCCCACTATTGATATATTGTCTTTAAGTTTTGTCCAAATGAAGGACAAGGCAGAAAGAGAAACCCATTCTAAATTATTTTCATTTCTCAGAGTGAAGCTTGGTATAGAAGCATTTTGGCAAAGAAACCCACACAGTAATTTCACAGTTATTACTGAGCCTGAGAAAGATTTCCAACTTAATAACTATTTGACTCAATAGGACTCAGTTCTCATATATGACTCTAATCCCTTCAGTGATGTGTGTTGGCTTTGAAATGAGTTGGTCCCAACATAGCATTATAAATATGGTCCATTTAAAGAAATCAATACTTTGCTAGGGAGGGAAAATCTCATTAGAGAACTTAAACAATGATTTCATGAAGAGGTTTAAGAGTCTAGAGCTCTGAACCCACCCATGTTTCCAGCACTTACAATAGTACCAGAGAGAGTCAGACCTGTGGCTTAGGAGTCCTCTAGGCCAACTGTCTCATTTTACAGATGAGTAAACTAAAGCTCAGAGAGATTAAGAAATCTGCCAAAAGTCAAATAGCAAATGAGAGAAAAAAGACTTGAACCTACTTCTTCTGTCTCAATTTTTGTTTCACATAAATCCAATGAATTCTACTTGCCAATTCCTTTTTTTTTTTTGCACAAAAGTTCTGTAATTCTGGCATATGTGTGTGTAATTTTTAAGTTTCTATTTTTGGACTCTAAACATTTTGCCCACTATACCACCTTCCAATGATTTCCCCCAACTTGTCCCCTTCAGCCCTCATGCTTTTCTTGTAAATATAAAACTGGAACCCCCTTTGAAAAGCCTTTCTCTTCCTGTATCATAGAAATTCAGAGTTGGAAGGAACTTCTAAGGTTCAACCCTTGCCTGAATAGGAATATACTCATATATATCCTCAACAAGTGTTTATCAAGACTCTGAAGACATTCATTGAGATGGAGAAAGGGGGAAGAATAGGAAAAGAGAACCACTATTGCCTGAGCCAGACTATTCTGATTTTGGACTGTTTTAGTTGCCAAAAATTCCTCCCACTTCTATAAAGATAAAGATCCACTCCCACTCTAATTAATCAACTGATGATTGAATAGAGTAACTAAATGTTAAGGAATTTTCCTATAACCTCATCACAAAGTATGGACTCAGTAGCTGAGTGATCAATAAAGCCCATATTTTCTAATTTTTGCCCTCCTTCTAGATGTTTAGAAGAAGTTAGGTGGAAAAAGGGTTAGCATACGGGTCCTGGAGCCAGGAAGACCTGAATTCAAATATGACTTCAGTACTTACTGGCTGTGTGGTTCTGGTCAAGTCACTTAGCCACTGTCTCAATTCCTTCAACTGGGGATAATAACAGCACTTACCTCGAAGGATTGTTGTAAAGTACTTAGCACAGTACCACATAGAAGATGCTTAATAAATGTTTACTCCTCCTCTTTCTCCCCCCTTTCCCCATTTACATTACTATTGCATATGTATTTTTTAATCTAGGAATTTTTTTCCAGCCTAGCAGATAACATTGGTTCATGAGACAAAAGGTTACTGAGGCTCCAAAGGGGCCAGCAACCTCCTACACCCAATGCTAACTGTTTTTCAATAAATTGAACAAAAGAACACTAGACCACTGAGAAGTCCTAAGTTGGCCTTTCTCTTCTGTATTATTCTCTCTTCTCTCTGGTGTACACCCCCACTCCTCTCGACCCTGGAGCCTTTCCTCATGAAAGAATGGAGAACTAGTTTATTTTTTAATTTCCAAAATCTCCTCCGCTCCAACAAAATCACTCCCATTTCATTTTAAATCACTTCATTACATTTTAAAGAGCTTTATTTTCAGTTTCTTCTATTTTGATTTCTCTTGTTTTAATTTCTTGTGCTTATGTTGTCTCAGAAATTATGGGCATATCAACGCGACAGACTCAGAAAGTCTTGGAAGGACAAGGTCAAAGTTACTGTGGAGCATCTGGAGATCCATTGCTTCACTGGGGACAAACTGAGCTCTAACTTTCTCCATTCAATTCTCCTTCCAACCTTTTGTATTACTTGTATTCCATATGCATTTCTGGGACTCTTTAAATTGCTATGTGTTCATAAGAATTTCTGGAACCCAAACTGCTGAAAAAAATCTCACTGTGCCTCTAAGGCAAGTAATACATTAGTGGAAAGGGTTTGGGGGTAAACCTGTGTCTTTGATCATCAAACTAATTCATCACAATAAACCATTTCACAATTATACATGGTTCACAGTGTATTATAAAAAGTATATTACAGAGGACAGCTATGTGGCTCAGTGGATTGAGAGTCAGGCCCAGAGACAGGAGGTCCTGGGTTCAAATCTGGTCTCAGACACTTCCTAGCTGTGTGACCCTGGGCAAGTCACTTAACCTCCATTGCCTAGCCCTTACCGCTTTTCTGCCTTAGAACCAATACTTAGTATTGATTCTAAGATGGAAGGTAAGCTTGTTGTTGGTTTTTTTAAGTATATTATAAAAGTCTGAGCAAAAAAAGTCTTAAGAAACACATGTGTGCCACAAGTCTGAGGCCACTTATAGTAATTACATCTCCAGAGGGGAGGGGAGGTAATTAAAATAATGTATGAAAGGTAGTGCTAGTAGGCCACTAGTGCTTATGACTAAAAGACTGGCCATAATGGTGCTGCAGAGGCAGAAAGTGTGAAAGCTTAATTCCAGTATTGTTTAAGAATAGTCCTTTGGGACTCTATCCAGTATAGGGAGTTGTGGTTCACAGCCTGTGATGGTGTTGAGTTCTGTTCTCTTATTACCATTTTATGTCAGTTGTGTTGCTAACTGAGGGTTCATTTCTTGGAAGTGGAATCTCAGGCAGTGAGTTCTGAGTGTGCTTCAGAGAAAACGAGGCAAGGGGCATACCTGGAAAGCATCCAGTAGTCTTTCTTTTTTCTTGTTACCATTTAAAAAAATATAACATATGTTACACAATACATATGATTTGTTATAAGTACGTAATGCATTTTAATAAATATACTTATCCAGAAGAAATGAATTCTCACATTAGCTGTGTCCAAAAATCAGGGGTCTTATCTCTCTGTGGGTGTTAGGAATGAAGTGAGGGACCAGAGCTGGTTGCTATCCATTGCAGACACTTCAATGAGAAATGAAAAATGATTGGGATGAAGGATGGACTTCAGGCTTAGTTATGTAGCTAATGTAGGAGACATTTTCCTACTCTGAAGAGGGTATTATTGTGAGAGAGGAGAGAAAGCAATGCCTAACAGACAGGGAGATAGACTAGATGATCTCTTGTGATCTCTTACAGATCTGAGTCTAAGATTTGAAGAAAGTGAGAACAGCTTCCTTTCTTGGCTGGTACAACCATCTGGCACCATATGGCTTCCTGCCTGACAAGTTCTGCCTTCCCTTATTCCCCTCTTCCCCCCCTACCCCCACCCCTTCCAGGCCCTGATAAAAACACAGTCCTTAGGCTAGCAATCTTTACAAATTATCAACTATCAAACTGTCAAACTGGACCACCCTTCCCCAAGGGAAAAATAAAACACTTCAAATTGCTATGAGAACAAAAGTCATATTGAACAAGATAAATTGCCCTTTGCTTCTAGTCATGGCTAATGGCAAGAATCCTTTTATTCCCAACTCAGGGCACTTTTTTGATCACCATCAGGGAAGAAAAAGAGCATTTATCCATTTACCAAGCCCTCAATGCCTGCCAGGAGCATGCTTGCCTATTTAATTGAGAACTAATCTATTCATAAGGAGTAGGGGCTATAATCTAGCGGCAAGGACCCTGGACATGGAGTCAAAAGATCTGGGTGGGGGTCCAGCCTTTTACTAGCTGTGTGACCACAGGCAAGTAAGTTCACCTTTGTGAGCTTCAACTTTTCCATATGAAAAATGGGAATCTTTTGCATTGTTTGCTTCATGGGTTTGTTGTAAGGCAAGTGTGATACAAACCTTAAGGTACTATGGAAATGAATTTCTATTATTATGTTCTACTGTAACTTCAAGACAACATTCCCAAATGTATTGATTATATTTTTCCTCAAGCTTGTTTCTCTTCTTGATGTTTCCGTTTTGGATGGTTGTTCACATTTGTCAAAGAAAATTACAGCAAGGTTGTGGGGAGGAAAGGGGAGAGATTGCATGTGTATGTGTGGTGGGAGAGAGATCAGCCCATGGGAGACATTGATAGCTCTTTTGGAAAGCATTCTCTACCCAGTCTCTGAGAAGAAGGTCAGGATGAACAGCTGAAGCAAGAGCAACTTTTGTAAGCTTGAAGTTGTCCAGAGTGCCTACAAGAGGCCATTGGGCTGTTGTAGACAAAATTAGATATGGCAGCAAAGTAGAGAGAGTTTATGGTGAGGGGGGAGAGAAAGAGATAGACAGACAGACAGACAGACAGACAGAGACAGAGAGACTGAGACAGAGAGACAGAGAGACAGAGAGACAGAGATTTGAGAAAAACAATGCAACAGCCTTCTTGGAGGGCTGGGACTCAGAGGCTCTCTCTTTGTGAAACAAGGTGTTTATAGCTTGGTGAAAATAAAGGTCACTAGTCATTGCTTAGTTGTTTCAGTAATGTCTGATTCTTTGTGATCCCATTTGGGATTTTCTTGGAAAAGATATTGGAATGCTTTGCATTTCCTTCTCCAGCTCATTTTACAGATGAGGAAATGAAGACAAACCGGGTTATATGACTTGCCCAAGATCATAAAACTAGTAAGTCTCTGAAGCCTGATTTGAACTCAGGTCTTCTTGACTCCAGGCCCAGCATTCTATCCACTGTGCCATTTAGCTACCCTATAAGTCACTTAATTCTTTGTATTTATTTCCCCTCTATTTAACAGGACTGGCACAAAAGTAGTCACTTGGTAGGTGCTTGTAGATTGACTAATAGAGCCATGTCACGTAGAGCTGAAAGGAACAATTAGAACTTGTCAAGCTCAACTCCTTTATTTTATTGATGTGAAAACTGTGGTCAAGAGAAGTGAAATGTGTATGGAAATTTAGGCTCCTGTATTTATACTGCTCCAGAAGCCAGGTGGAGTGTGTACCAAACTAGAGGGAGCTGAGCAATAATACGGGTTCAACCAAGGACTGCCTGTTGGATAGCATTGATTCTCCACTTCCCTTTTCTTCTTTAGGGGATCCTGGTAAGGCTCATCAAAAAACGACATTACCTTTCTTCTAGTTATGGAGGCTTATGATTTCAGGTGCAATGGATGAGTGCCCTGCCTCGAATCTCCCTGAGTTCAAATCTGGCCTCCGACACTAGCTGTGTGACCCTGGGCATACCTTTTAACCCTGTTTGATTCAGTTTCCTCATCTGTAAAATGAGCTGAAGAAGGAAATGGCAAACCACTCCAGTATCTTTGCCAAGAAAACCCCAATTGTGTCAGATGATATCTTCTATGGTGTGAGGAGGGCTGGAAGGAGCTGAGATATCTGGAAATAAATTTTATTAATTAAAAAATATATACAGTTAAAATAAAATCCAGATGGGGTCATGAAATCTTGGATCTGACTGAAAAATGACTTAAAAATAACACGTCTTCAAAGTCATCTTTGATTTTTCCATCTTTCTTATTGAGATGGTCAACAAGTTCCATTAATTTTATCTTCACAGCTTTATTCTCATGGATTCCTTCCTTTCTGTTCATATTGCTACCACACTATATCAGTCTAGACTTTAATGCCTCAAACCAAGACCATGATAATATAATAGTCTTCTAACATATCTTCCTTTTTCGTCTCTCCTCTTTGTACTCTATCCTTGACCAAACTACCTTTCCTAAATACACATTAGTCAATATCAGAGTCTCTACATTCGTCTTTTACTCAAAACCTGAATTGCTCCCTATCATCCCCGAATAAAATCCAGACCCTTCGTTCAGTATTCAGCACCCTCCATAAACTGGCTTCCTCTTCTATCTCCAGCTTTATTTCCTTCTACTCCTCCTCATGTACTAGATGCTGCAGTGAAATTAGATTACTCATTGCTCCCCAATCATATCCTGTGTTTTCCCACCTCTGTGACAATACTGTTCCCATGTCTTGAAATGTCCTTGTCTCCACCAACTGAAATCATCCTCATGCTTTAGAGACCAGGCCCAAATGTGCTTTCTCCATGAATTGCTTCTTCCACTGGCTCACCCAACCAATTTTCCTAGCCAGAAGTGTTCCCTTTCTTCTTCTACTTCTTTTTTTTTTTTTTTAACCCTTGTACTTCGGTGTATTGTCTCATAGGTGGAAGAGTGGTAAGGGTGGGCAATGGGGGTCAAGTGACTTGCCCAGGGTCACACAGCTGGGAAGTGGCTGAGGCCGTGTTTGAACCTAGGACCTCCTGTCTCTAGGCCTGACTCTCACTCCACTGAGCTACCCAGCTGCCCCTACTTCTTTTTTTTTTTAAACATTGTTTAAACCCTTACCTTCCATTTTAGAATTAATACTTTGTATTGGTTCCAAAGCAGAACAATGGTAAATTCTACGCAATGGGGATTAAGTGACTTGCCCAAGGTCATAGAGCTAGGAATTATCTGAGGGCTGTATTTGAACCCAGGTCCTCACAACTCCAGGCCTGGCACTCTGTCCACTGTGCTATCTACCAGCACCTCCTTTTCTTCTCATATACTTATTTTTATCTTCTACTTTGTCTGAAATACTTTTATAGAAGCTATTAGAGAGGCAATGGGCTAGATAGATTTTCCCTCGTAATCTCTTTCATACACAAATCTGGACCAATCATTTCTCTGTTCAAAAACCCAAAGGTTGTCTTTCCCAACATGGTTAGGGTCTAGAGAACAGGACTCAGAGTCAGGTAGGGAGGTGAACATCCCATCTCAGACACTTCTTTTCCACGTGACCTCTCAACTTTAACTTTCTCATCTATTAAGTGGAGACAATTCAAATTCTTCACAAAGTTGTTATAAGACTCATGTGAAATAATGTGTGGAAAGAACTTTGTAAATCATGGAATAGTATATGTCAGTATCAATAACTATTAATATTATTATTACAGTTTCAATTCTTCTGTGAACAGATGTGAAATAGAGACCATGCCCAGCTCTTGGCACACAGAAGCAAGGAGATACGTTCTACCAGAATGAGTATAAAAATGAACAAACAGTCTTAATCTGTTGGGCCTGATGAATGCTTCTTGTTAGGTTTCCTAAACACTAGTAAGGTATCATATGCCCAATGCATCTGTTGGTTTGTTCTCTTATTTGAAGGCAAACAAGAAAAATACAAAACAGAAAAAACTTAAACCCCTCTTGTAGTTGGAAGCTTCCCAGAGTTTTCTCCAAACTAGCATTTTTCATCACTATACATCTCTTATTTGGGGCTCCAAATATGTTGTGCTACAAAAATATTAATATATTTCTTAAATATTTTCTACTTAAAAGAAATGATTTGCCCCATTGTAGTAGGTCATGGCTCAAAGTCTCATGCTTTAAGACTTCAAAGATAGTAGTCTTATTGGTTTGGATACTCCGCTTAGCAGTGTACATCCTAGTTCCTTAGTTACTCAGCCCTTAGTAGATGGTTTTCAAAATTTGTTCTGGCAAAAAAAATAGGGAAAAAATTGATCCCCAGTGAGTTTGGCCTTTCTATACTCAGCTGGATTGGTCTTTGTATAATAGACTTGGAGACTATTGTTGGTTCTAGACTTGATGTCTTTTCAGTTGAGTAAGACCTGTCAGAGCTCATGTTCTATTATCATGATCTTTGTGAATCCAGAATTTGGTCTTGGAGGACTGAGTGACAAAAACTACCCATATTTTATATACAGTACATTGAGGTAACCTTGAAATTTCCCAAGGAACTTGTTCTTGTCAACAGGATGGTGAATATTCTGGCTTTTGGATGTCCAAACTGACCATCTAAAAATTGAGTATTGCACTAATTGGGACTAATCGGTCCTGATTGGATTGAGATATTAACAGAACATGACAAATAATGGGGCTTAGTCATTACTGACACTACTTTAGAAGGGAGGTATTTGATATTTAAATTGGGAGACTGGGAAAGAAAAGAGGTTGTAGACACTGAAGTAGCATGATTGGCATAGGGCCATTGACACACCTTTATGGATTACAGATTTCTTTTACAATCCAGAGGATTTTATTCTCAAATCAAGGTCAGCCCATAAATTAGGAGTACTACATACACATGCAATACAAGAGCCTGAGCTTTCTTAGATACTATGTTTCTTCCCTCAGAAATAACATTTTAGGGAACACTCCAAAAAACAAACAGGAAGTAGGAGCTAGTGATAGCATGCTTCCAGGAATGAGAGCACTTAGATATAAAAGAGTAATAAGATCATTACTTCAAGCACATGGTAAGGGGCAATAGTTAAAGGGATGATGTCATTGTTTTTGTTTTTTAAATTCTCAAGTTGAAAAGCTTTTCCCCCCTCATCAGCTCATACTTTTCTACTAAGAAGGGATTTAGGCCACGGACTGTAGATTTCTTCACCTTCACTGGATTTGTGGGATGATATGAGGCAGGGGGATATGCCTGAACCGTTGAATACTAGTTCAGGTAATGATTTCTTCAGTAATAACTCCTCTTGGTTTTGTGTTTCATTGTTTGCTAGAAGGGAGCTACAAAAGAGAAAGGAACAATGGCTAGTATATGAGAGGGGGAAGGAGGAGGGAGAGAGAAACACAGAGACAGAGACAGAGACACACACACACAGAGACAGAGAGAGCATGAATCTTCTGGCTGAATTTTGAAGGGGAGGGAAAAAGGAAGGAATTTTCTCTCTGACTGGGGGCTCAGGAGCTATATGAGAGAGAATCTTGTTGATTGTTATAATTTGTAAACTTCCACAAATCTGGGAAGAAAGCAAGAAGGCCATTTCCCCCCCTTAGGAAAACTCTAAGCAGAAAATTGTTTGTCAGTCCTGGTGGGATTTGGGCTGCCTCATTGAGTCAAAGAGCCCTATGGGGTTGAGCTGAGAGTGGTGTTTAGAGATTAGGTCACACTCAGTAAAAAAAGAAAGGGAGTAGATGGATAATGCTTGTGATACTCACATTCTAAGAGTGGGAGCTAATGCAAATAGAGTAGGCAGGCCTTCTTTTCTATATGATTAACCAGTTAATAAACCCTGTTGTGAGGAAAGAACTTTGCAAACCTTAAATTGCAATATGTGATTATTATTACTAAGTGGCTATATGACTTTAGACAAATTCATCACTTCACTTTTTTAATATTTGACCTGTCTCAGAGAACTAAAAAAAAACACAACCAACAAAAAACAAAGACAAAACAAAAAACATTTGGTAATGAATGTCAATGAGTCTTCCATTATTTTATATCTTTGTCAGTCTCCTATCTTTGTACCTACTCCCAGCTAATTTTGTACTATTCTTATTTAATTTCTCTGTATTCTTAAAAGATTATGAAGTATTTAGCTATACTCAATTCTGATGAAGAACATGGCTATGATGCCTATTTGCATAATTATGATTCAGTTATTTCTCTGCATAAGAAATAAAAATGCATTATAAATCTGAGAAAAAAATCTCAAGGTTACTTCTCTTCAATAGTATTAATAAATGTGTAACAGAGCAAAAGGAAAGCATGAAGTAATGGAAAGAATACTAGACACAGAAGTAGGAAGAACCTAGGTCAAAATCACAACTGTTATAATTTTATCACTTCATGACTATGGACAAGTCACAGACTTTGGTCATTTACAAAATGGGGGTGATGATACTTGCCCAATTCTCCTCACAGTATCCATGTGAAAAAAGTGCTCTATAAACCTTAAAGGATCATAAAAATGGCAGTTGTTAGAATTACTGATGCCAACTTACCACATCCCTTCCAACATTTATTACTTTCCTTTGCTGTCATATTGACCAATCTGCTAGGTGATACTTCAGAGTTGTTTTGATTTGCATTTCTCTAAGGAGGGATTTAGAACACTTTCATGAGATTATTGATAGTTTTGATTTCTTCATCTGAGAACTGCCTATTCATATTCCTTGACCATTTGCCGATTTGGGGAATGGCTTGATTTTTTGGTACAATTGACTTAGCTCCTTATAAATTTGAGAAATTAGACCTTTGTCAGAGGTTTTTGTTATAAAGATTTTTTTCCAATTTGTCACTTCCCTTCTAATTTTGGTTATGCTGTAAGGAAATTTGAAGAGAGAGAGAACTCACTAAGTTGGGGAAATTAATGAAAGCTTCATGGAAAAAGTAGCCCTTGAGCTGGACTATGAAGGAGAAGAATTTTGACAAAGTCAGAGCCAGCAGTCATGCAAAATAAAGCTAGAAAAGAAAACAAACCAGATCTAAGTGTCTTGAAAATCAGGCTGAATAATTGTCATTTTACCTCATAAGCAAAGGGAAGCCATTGCAAGTATTTTAAGGATAATAAATTTTGGAAGATTTGTTCTGTTGCAATTAATTTGTATTGTGATTAAAATGATTTGTAGTTTACAGATCATCACCTGTGTAATTAGCGAGAATCAAGTGAATAAGCATTTCCTGACTTCCTTGGGTTTATCCTTTTAAGTCTTGATTCTTTTTAATTATTCCAGAAAATGGCATTTTATAATGTAATTTTGTATTTTGAACTGACAGTTAAATGAATTTTGAGTTCTGAAATCTAATTGTGAATTAGAAATTGAAAATTGAAAAGTTAGTAATAAATAATAATGGCTGTCTTTCTTGAAAGTCTAATAAAAGCCAGAGAGAACTCGGATAATTAGAAACAACAGAAAACTCCAAACCAATTTTAATAATAATAATGATGATGACGATGATAATTTCTAGCTTTGAGGAATTGCTATTGCCAGATGGAGTAGTGTCTTACTGTATGTTCTATAACTAGGCAAACATACAATGTGAAAAACTTCATTTCTGGGCAGCCTGACTTGTAATGAAAGGAGATGTTCCTTTTCTCATTTTCATTTGCTGGTGAAGTCCCCACTCCTGAGAGGAAAATTATTTAAGGCTTAGGTTAAAGCTCAAGTGTAGGCATTTGCAAACATAGAAATTAAAGTATGCAATAAATAATATCAATTAGGAAATTTATTTTTATATAAAAGGTATGCTAAATACAGAACACTTAAAAACTTACATTAACAGCATTCAGTAACTTAACTGATGTAAGAAGGGATGCCCCAGTGAGACTTCATTAAAAGCTAAAGGTTTGAAGGATTTAAAAAACAGAGAAATGTAAAGGGAAAGACTTCTGGATGCAAAATAGAAAATCCCCAAGCTATTAGCCCATGATATTTTCTTCTCCATAGATTTGTCCAACGTACTCTCTCCAGGACCTCCTACCTATCTGACCTACCTTCTCAGACTCCTTTCCTGGATCTTTATGCTAAAGGTAGGTTGCCATTTCTCAAGGCTGTATTCTGGGTCTTCTTCTTTCCTACATGATGTCATTTGTTGATCTCATCAGTTTTCATAGATCCGATTATCTCAAAACTGATGACTTTCAGATCTGTTTATATGGCCCCAGTTTGAATATCCTACTTCCTTATTGACATCTGACTGGCTATCCTTCTTAAACTCAAAGTGTACAAAGTGAACTCAATTTATCTTCACTCCTCTCCACTCCCCATTCCCTTCACTTTCCCTCCACAGATTCTGGATTAGGGCAATAATCTTTTGGGGTTAGTCTAATTTCCTTGCCTAAGGCTCTTCTCCCTCCAGTCCGTTCTCTACTTATCTGTCTTTGACCTTCCTAAAGTAGGGGTCTGACCAGTCCACTCCTCCCCATACAATGAACCCCAATGGTTCCTTATTGCCTCCAGGATCAAATATACTTAGCCCCTTCTTAACATTTCCAGTCTTCTTAAACTGTATTCCTCTTGACTCACTTTATTAGTCTCCTTTCTATTTTCCCAAAGATACTCCATCTCCTGATTCCATGCTTTTCCCCTGGATAACACCATGGCTGGAATAGTTTCCCTTTTCATCTCTGCCTCCTGACTTTTTTTTTGCCTTCCTTCAAATCCCAGCTAAAATCCTACCTTCTAGCAATGAGCTTTTCCTGGTTCTTCTTAATGCTAATACCTTTCTTCTGAGGACTCCTCTAGTTTATCTTATATATATATATTTTTATCCCTAGTTTACATGTTGTCTACCCCTTTATACTGTGAGCTCTTTGAGAGCATGGACTCATTTTGGGGTTGGTTGTTTTGTTTTTTTTGATCTTTTGTCTTCCCTACTGAGCATAGTATGAGTGATATCTTGGATCATGGATCTATTCTCTGCCACTTGTGCCAATTTTTGGCCTGGCAATTAACACAAAGAAAACACAATTATTGTGTATTGTGCCATCTGGGACTTGCTTATCTAATATATTCTGCTGATCATTTCTATTTTTTAAAAATCTAAAACCAAATAGTTTTGATGTTTACAAATCCATAGTATAGTTTGAAATGGTGGAGAAAAGAAAGTCTCCATTATTTCCATTTTTTTCATTATTTCCTTTGAAATTATTGATCTTTTGTCCTTCCAATACATTTTGTTTTTATTTTGTTTCATTTTATAAAGTAACCCTGTGGTATTTTGATTTTCATAGCACTAAGTGTGTAAATTGATTTAAGTCCCATTATATTTTTTATTATTTTGATGTGCAAAGTCAATAATGAGCACATCTGAGTGATTTAAGTATTCCTTTATTTCAGTAGAGTATTTTGAGATTGTATTTATATGTATCCTGAATGTATTCTAGTAGGTTAACTCAGATATTTTACATATGCTGTAGTTATTTTGAATAGGATTTCTCTATTACATCCTACTTGGTTTTTTTAGTAATGCACAGATGAATTGATGAATTTTGTGGGCTTATTTTATATCCTACTACTTTAGTTATTGATTGTTTCAAGTAATTTTTTCATAGTGAATTTTTGGAATTCAATGAAAACCCATCACATACAGAAATAATTGAGTCTCTCCTTTGCTTAGCTCGTTTCCTTTATTTTTTCCTGTTTTTATTGCTATAACTAGCTTTTCTGGAACATCAAATAATAATGGAAAAAATAGACTTTCTTATTTTCTCATTGATCTTATTTGTAATGCAGTGAATATATCTCCTTTGCCAATAATGCTAGCTCTTAATTTTAGATATGCACTGCACATCACATGGAGAAAAGGTCATTCATTCCTATTTTATTTTTTTGAATATAGAGGAAACCTTTATTTTACTGCAGTCTTTCTGCATCTACTGATAAAGTTTTATGATTTTTAAAAAGTTTGTAATAAGAGGAATGGCTAGTGAGGGCCAGCCATTAGAGCATACTTGAGTTTATCTTTCCTCTTGGATATTAGAGAGTGCTCAGATATCCCCAACCTAATTCTAATACAAATGCTCAAATTCTGAAACCCTTTTCCTGCAATTCTTTGCCTGAAGGGCTGGTACCTTGTCATTATAAAAAGTCTTCTAAATGGCTGTGGAGTTAGCTGCTACTCTGGGAGTGGCCTGTTAACAAATGCAAGTTCAATTCCCTTCCAAGGAAAGTCTAAGCTATAGGGTAACATTATTAGTCTGGAAAATAGAGGCATGTGTCCCTATAGAATTTGGGGTCACTGTAGAGGAAGGTAAATGGTATTGGAAAGATCTTTGAGAGACCTTCATAAACTGGTTCCTTTAACCATTCTGATCATACATCTTACTCCCATCTACATTGTCTATGAAGTGGTGATATAAGCCTTCTTGCTGTTACTCTCTTACCAACACTCTACCTCCTTCTCTGTGCATTTTTCTCTGGTTGTCCTCAAAGCTTGTAATTCTCTTTCTGCTCATCTCTGTCTCTTGGTCTCCTTGACTTCTCTTAGGTCTCAGCTCAAATCTCATCTTTTACAAGAAGTCTTCACCTATCTTCCTCTTCTTGCCTTCTTGCTAAGATTATCTCCAATTTAACCTGCATATAACTTACTTGGACATAATTTTTTGCATATTGTCTTTGCTCATTATCATGTGAGAGAGAAGGGACTGATTTTTGTCGTTCTTCATATCCTTAATCCTAGCACATAGTAGGTGCTTAACATATCCTTTTATGGCTTGACCTAAAATGACTTATATTCAAATTATATACAAACTGTATCCTTAGAGTAAATTCTGGTGAGGTTATAATAGACTAAATAATTATGTCTTAGGGTGGGGAGGAGCAGGTGCTCTCAAGGTTGAACCTGGTCTATATAAGCAGTGAACTCTAATGGTTTCATAAATAATATCATATGTAAAATGCACTAGAGAGGCATAAATAAAGTGCTATGTAAAGGAAGCTCACCATTAATCAAAGGGATCAAGCAAGCTTGGACAAGTCCAGATTTAATCTCACCACATTTTTCTTGGGAGTAAGTTAGCTGTTAAAAGGATCAAAGATGATTCTTCAGGAGCATTTCTCTCCAAAATCTATGTGAGGCATATATCTCACAGAATGTTTTTCCCTCCATTGCCAAGAACAAAGTAGTTGTTCAGCCAATACCTGAGTGGCAGATAGCTCCATGTAGGCAGTGTGAAGCATACTCACACCTCATACAAAAAAATTAAAGAAAGAAAAATTGTTTCAATATTTGATTTCTCATATATCTGAAATCAAATCTTCCTTGCTTCAGCTACTTTGAAATTCATGCTATGAATCCCTGGGCAAAGGTTGCAATCAAGGTGGAAACATTATCCCATGAATGGAATAAAATTAGCCATCTCTGTGAAGAATAAGTATGCAACACTGCTTCATTTATTTATGAATTTACATATCAACAAAGGAGCTATTCCACATAAGTGGATTTTTCAGAAACATGAAGCTTGACCCTTTAAACATTGACATATTCTTTATTTAAGTGTGGAATCTTTTTTTTTAAATTTAAACATTTATTAATATTCATTTTTAACATGGTTACATGATTCATGCTCCTACTTTCCCCTTCACCCCCCACACTCCCCCCACCCATGGCCGATGCACATTTCCACTGGTTTTGTCATAGTGTGGAATCTTTTTGACATCTTAACAAGAAGATTCTTCAGTAAATTGGTTGATCCATGTTGTCATTGACTTAACTTGTCCCTACTTTGTTGCATGTCAATGCATATATCTCTTTCATTCTTTGTGATTTTTGTTTTTGTCTTTCCATAAGTTGTTGTTGTTGTTGTTGTTGTTGTTGTTGTTGTTGTTGTTGTTGTTGTTGTTGTTGTTGTTGTTGTTGTTGTTGTTGTTGTTGTTGTTGTTGTTGTTGTTGTTGTTGTTGTTGTTGTTGTTGTTGTTGTTGTTGTTGTTGTTGTTGTTGTTGTTGTTGTTGTTGTTGTTGTTGTTGTTGTTGTTGTTGTTGTTGTTGTTGTTGTTGTTGTTGTTGTTGTTGTTGTTGTTGTTGTTGTTGTTGTTGTTGTTGTTGTTGTTGTTGTTGTTGTTGTTGTTGTTGTTGTTGTTGTTGTTGTTGTTGTTGTTGTTGTTGTTGTTGTTGTTGTTGTTGTTGTTGTTGTTGTTGTTGTTGTTGTTGTTGTTGTTGTTGTTGTTGTTGTTGTTGTTGTTGTTGTT